>NW_020693958.1:0-12741 GCF_002925995.2 Terrapene triunguis
CCCCTACTCACTGCAAATGATGGTGGAGGGCAGTTACTTAGTTAGGTTTGTCGGAGAATAACAGAGTTCTCACTTTTTGTTTGGGTACAGCAAGTCAGATACTTTATTTTCTCTAACAATTGCGTAGAGGGAGAGAGCTAAACAGGTCTCTCTACAGGTAAACAATTACAGCAAACCTTTATACCTTTCATTACAGACAATAATAAGCAACAGCTGCATTTTGTTTATACATAGGCCATCTTGATATCTTATTTTTCTCACTTGATAGCAACAAAAGCTCGTTCAGCCTCCAGAGACCAAGGAAGAGGCTCAGGGGTACCTGACTTAGTCAGATCCTATAAGGGTTTAATCACTGTTGCATAGCCTAAAATCCACTGTCTACAGTACCCAGTCATGCCAAGAAAAGTATGCATTTGAGAAATAGTACCAGGCCTAGGCATATTTAGAATAGCTGAAATATGAGAATCTGATAAATGATGAGTGCCAGGGGAAATATCATGACCAAGGTAATGAACCCTGGGCTGACAAAGCTGTAGTTTTTCCTGGGATGCCTTATGACCCTTAGCAGCTAGAGCAGTCAAAAGAATCGAAGTATCAGCTTTACAAGATTCAAAAGAAAGGGATGCCAGCAAGATCATCCACATACTGTATAAGCATTGATTTACCTGGAAAAAACACATCATCCAGATACTTCTTCAGTATTTGGGAAAACAAGGATGGAGACTCAGGGTATGTCTACACTACGAAATTAGGTGGAATTTATAGAAGCCGGTTTTATAGAAATTGGTTGTATACAGCCGATTGTGTATCCCCACATAAAATGCTCTAAGTGCATTAAGTCGGTGGACCGCGTCCACAGGACCGAGGCTAGCGTCGTCTTCCGGAGCGTTGCACTGTGGGTAGCTATCCCACAGTTCCCGCAGTCTCCACCGCCCACTGGAATTCTGGGTTGAGATGCAAAACAGTGTCACGGGGGGTTCTGGGAACATGTCATCAGGCACCTCCCCCTCCGTCAGAGCAACGGCAGACAATCGATTCGCGACTTTTTACCTGGGTTACCTGTGCAGACAACATACCACACCAAGCATGGAGCCCGCTCAGCTCAGCTCAGCTCAGCTCACCGTCACCATATGTCCTCTGGGTGCCAGCAGACGTGGTACTGCATTGCTACACAGCAGCAGCTAATTGCCTTTTGGCAGTAGACGGTGCAGTATGATTGGTAGCCTTCATCAGCAATCTGGGTGCTGGCAGACGTGGGGCTGGCAGACGTGGGGCTGCATTGCACACAGCAGCAGCCCCTTGCCTTTTGGTAGACGATGGTATATTACGATTGGTATCCGTTGTTGTCGTACTGCAGTGGCTGTCAATCATGGGCACCTGGGCAGACATGCTCAGTCCTATTGAACTGTCCTGATGATGATGGCTATCAGTCGTAGTATGCTATTTTCTGCCAAGCGCCCAGTATTTTCTGCCAAGCACCCAGAAGATGCCGAGGGCTATCAGTCATGCTGCACCGTTGTCTGCCACCTTAAGATGTAAAAAATAGATTTGTTCTGAAATCATTTGCTTCTCCCTTCCTCCGTGAAATCAACGGCCTGCTAAACCCAGGGTTTTGAGTTCAATCTTTGGGGGGGGGGCATTCTGTGTGACAGTTGTTTGTGTTTCTCCCTGATGCACAGCCACCTTTGTTGATTTTAATTCCCTGTAACTGTACGCCATGTCGTCAGATACTAGTTTCGCGCCTTTTTTCAGACCAGATGCCATAGCACTGGGATCATGGAGCCCGCTCAGATCACCGCGGCAATTATGAGCACTATGAACACCACGCGCATTGTCCTGGAGTATATGCAGAGCCAGGACATGCCAAAGCAAAGCCAGGACCAGCCGAGGAGGCGATTGCAGCGCGGCGATGAGAGTGATGAGGAAATTGACATGGACATAGACCTCTCACAAGGCACAGGCCCCAGCAGTGTGCAAATCATGGTGTTACTGGGGCAGGTTCATGCCGTGGAATGCCGATTCTGGGCCCGGGAAACAAGCACAGACTGGTGGGACCGCATCATGCTTCAGGTGTGGGACGATTCCCAGTGGCTGCGAAACTTTCACATGCGTAAGGGCACTTTCATGGAACTTTGTGACTTGCTTTCCCCTGCCCTGAAGCGCCAGAATATCAGGATGAGAGCAGCCCTCACAGTTGAGAAGCGAGTGGCAATAGCCCTGTGGAACCTTGCAACGCCAGACAGCTACCGGTCAGTTCGGAATCAATTTGGAGTGGGCAAATATACTGTGGTGGCTGCTGTGATCCAAGTTGCCAGGGCAATGAAAGACCTGGTGATATCAAGGGTAGTGACTCTGGGAAATGTGCAGGCCATAGTGGATGGCTTTGCTGCAATGGGATTCCCAAACTGTGTTGGGGCCATAGAGGGAACCCATATCCCTATCTTGTCACCGGAGCACCAAGCCACCGAGTACATAAACCGCAAGGGGTACTTTTCAATGCTGCTGCAAGCCCTGGTGGATCACAAGGAACGTTTCACCAACATCAACGTGGGATGGCCGGGAAAGGTACATGATGCTCGCGTCTTCAGGCACTCTGGTCTGTTTCAAAAGCTGGAGGAAGGGACTTTCTTCCCGGACCAGAAAATAACCATTGGGGATGTTGAAATACCTATCGTGATCCTTGGGGACCCAGCCTACCCCTTAATGCCATGGCTCATGAAGCCGTACACAGGCAGCCTGGACAGGAGTTAGGACCTGTTCAACTACAGGCTGATCAAGTGCCGAATGGTGGTGGAATGTGCATTTGGACGTTTAAAAGCGCGCTGGCGCAGCTTACTGACTCGCTCAGACCTCAGCGAAAACAATATCCCCATTGTTATTGCTGCTTGCTGTGCGCTCCACAATATCTGTGAGAGTAAGGGGGAGACATTTATGGCGGGGTGGGAGGTTGAGGCAAATCACCTGGCCACTGGTTACGCGCAGCCAGACACCAGGGCGGTTAGAAGAGCACAGCAGGGTGCGATGCGCATCAGAGAAGCTTGAAAACGAGTTTTGTGACTGGCCAGGCTACGGTGTGAAACTTCTGTTTTTCTCCTTGATGAACCCTCCGCCCTCCCCCCACCCGGTTCACTCTACTTCCCTGTAAACCAACCACCCCACCCTTCCCTCCCCCCTTCGAGCACCGCTTGCTGAGGCAATAAAGTCATTGTTACTTCACATTCATGCATTCTTTATTAATTCATCACACAACTAGGGGGTAATTGCCAAGGTAGCCCGGGATGGGTGGGGGAGGAGGGAAGGAAAAGGACACACTGCAGTTTAAAACTTTAACCCTTATTGAAGGCCAGCCTTCTGATGCTCGGGCAATCATCTGGGGTGGAGTGACTGGGTGGCCGGAGGCCCCCCCACCGTGTTCTTGGGCGTCTGGGTGAGGAGGTTATGGAACTTGGGGAGGAGGGCTGTTGGTTACACAGGGGCTGTAGCGGTGGTCTCTGCTCCTGTTGCCTTTCCTGCAGCTCAACCATATGCTGGAGCATATCGGTTTGATGCTCCAGTAGCCGGAGCATTGACTCTTGCCTTCTGTCTGCAAGCTGACGCCACCTATCATCTTCAGCCCGCAACTTGCTCTGTTCATCCCGCGATTGAGCCTGCCACCTCTCCTCTCGTTCATACTGTGCTTTTCTGTAGTCTGACATTGACTGCCTCCACGCATTCTGCTGTGCTCTGTCAGCGTGGGAGGACATCTGGAGCTCCGTGAACATATCGTTCCGCGTCCTCCGTTTTCTCTTTCTAATCTTCACTAGCCTCTGTGAAGGAGAAACATTTGCAGCTGGTGGAGGAGAAGGGAGAGGTGGTTAAAAAAGACACATTTTAGAGAACAATGGGTACACTCTTTCACGTTAAATTTTGCTGTTCACATTACACAGCACATGTGCTTTCGTTACAAGGTCGCATTTTCCCTCTTATATTGAGGGCCTGCCGGTTTGGTGTGAGAGATCACTCACGCAGTGCCAGGCAACAGATTTCGGCTTGCAGGCAGCCATGGTAAGCCACAGTCTTTTGGCTTTTTTAACCTTCTTAACATGTGGGAATGGTTTCAAACAGCAGTGCCCTCATTTCCCATATCAAGCACCCATTGGGTTGGCCATTTAAAATGGGTTTGCAATGTAAAAGGAGGGGCTGCGGTTTCTGGGTTAACATGCAGTACAAACCTAACTAACCCCCCTCCCCTTCCACACCCAATTCTCTGGGATGATCACTTCACCCCTCCCCCCACCACGTGGCTAACAGCGGGGAACATTTCTGTTCAGCAGAGCAGGAACGGGCACCTCTGAATGTCCCCTTAATAAAATCGCCCCATTTCAACCAGGTGACCGTGAATGATATCACTCTCCTGAGGATAACAAAGAGCGATAAGGAATGGATGTTGTCTGCATGCCAGCAAACACCGGGACCATACGCTGCCATGCTTTGTTATGCAATGATTCCAGACTACTGTAGGACTCATGAATGAAATTGTTTTTAATTGTTTACTTTATTAATGTAACTTCATAAGTAAAGTTTTATTAATGAAACAATATTCATTCATAAAACCGGTTACCCCAATAACTGGCTAATTAACAATTAAGATGCTTGTTAAGAGCCATAGCTGTTCAGTCAGCTGCCTTTGTAAGTTTCACTATCAATCCAATTCCTGCTTAAATCACTGAAACTTGCACTGTTTCAGTATTGTAATTTCTGTTCACCATTTATTACACTTGCCTACAGTGTAACTTCTGTTCACTGTTTGCCATCCATTATACTTGTCTATATTGTAACTTCTGTTCACTGTTTGCCATATTGTAATTCAAACTCCATTTTAAAACGCTTACTCCATTTTGTAAGAGCTTGCTGCAACCTTCATTTTTGCAAACCCTGCTGTAATCTTATTAGTTTAGTTTAGATGTGCGAATGAGGTATGTATGGATGATGGAATCAACCTCCAGCCCCAGCCTGTCCTGATTAAATAGAGTTCAAACGCCAAAGGCTGAAGAGACAAGAGCCCTAACAAAGTAAGAAGAATCCACCCTAAAAAGAAAAGGTACAATAGAAGGAAGATCAAAGCCCGGTCCCAGGCTGAAAGTCATGTCTGCAATTGATGGGTGATCAATCACCAAACCCAGAGGCAGCGTGACACAGCAAGACCTATAGACTCTGGATTCAAACTAAAGCCTACAAAAAGGATGGGTGAGATGGAAAACTTTGGAGGAGGGTAACATTCTGCTGCCAACATGGAAGGGCATCGGTGCATGCCCAACAGAGACCCAGCTCGTCCTTATGCCCGGCTTTCCTGGCCAGTTAGCCGCCACAAGCTACAAACCCAAGCTGCAAACTCAAGCCACAGACTCAAGCAGGACTGGTAACTATGCAGCAGCTGCAGAACATCAGATGGATGTGTGTGTGTGTGTGAATGTGTGTGTGTGTGTGTGTGTGTGTGTAGGTATTAGGTATAATGTGTGTGTATAAGGATTAAAATATTAGTTATTGGTCATAAATCAAATTGTTATCATAATAAATGTGGCATCTTTGTCTTGACCCCTAAAACGATCCTGTATAAGTTTGTGGGACAACATTATGTGCTACTGGCCTGGCGTGGTAAAGTGTCCTACCATGGCGGACGGGATAAGGCAGCCCTCCCCAGAAACCTTTTGCAAAGGCTTTGGGAGTACATGAAGGAGAGCTTTCTGGAGATGTCCCTGGAGGATTTCCGCTCCATCCCCATACACGTTAACAGACTTTTCCAGTAGCTGTACTGGCCGCGATTGCCAGGGCAAATTAATAATTAATCATTAAACACGCTTGCTTTTAAACCATGTGTAATATTTACAAAGGTACACTCACCAGAGGTCCCCTGTGTGCCCTCAGGGTCTGGGAGCATGCCTTGGGTGAGTTCGGGGGTTACTGGTTCCAGGTCCAGGGTGATAAACATATCCTGGCTGTTGGGGAAACCGGTTTCTCCGCTTCCTTGCTGCTGTGAGCTATCTACATTATCTCCATCCTCATCTTCCTCGAACCCCGAACCCGCTTCCCTGTGTGTTTCTCCAGTGAGGGAGTCATAGCACACGGTTGGGGTAGTGGTGGCTGCACCCCCTAGAATGGCATGCAGCTCCGCGTAGAAGCGGCATGTTTGCGGCTCTGCCCCGGACCTTCCATTTGCTTCTCTGGCTTTGTGGTAGGCTTGCCTTAGCTCCTTAATTTTCACGCGGCACTGCTGTGCATCCCTGTTATGGCCTCTGTCCTTCATGGCCTTGGAGACCTCTTCAAATATTTCGTTTACTGCTTCGGAGTTCAGCTAGCACTGATTCATCTCCCCATATGGCGATCAGATCCCGTACCTCCCGTTCTGTCCATGCTGGAGCTCTTTTGCGATCCATCACGGTTACCTGTGCTGATGAGCTCTGCGTGGTCACCTGTGCTCTCCACACTGAGCAAACAGGAAATGTAATTCAAACGTTCGTGGGGCTTTTCCTGTCTACCTGGTCAGTGCATCTGAGTTGAGAGTGCTGTCCAGAGTGGTCACAATGAAGCACTGTGGGATAGCTCCCGGAGGCTAATAACATCGAATTCCGTCCACACTACCCCAATTCCGACTCGCTAATGCCGATTTTAGCGCTAATCCCCTCGTCGGAGGTGGAGTAAAGAAACCGGTTTAAAGGGCCCTTTAAGTCAAAAGAAAGGGCTTCGTCGTGTGAACGTGTCCAGGCTTAATTCGATTTAACACTGCTAAAGTCGACCTAAACTTGTAGTGTAGACCAGGCCTCAGAGACGCCGAGGACTGGAACTGATTTCAGCTGCTGGACAGCTCTGCTCGGTTTTTATACATTTGCATAGGAAATACCACCCAGAGCCCGCCCCCCCAAAACTCTGCCCCCAACCTGCCTAAGCCTCTGGGAGGGAGGTTGATTGGGGGAGGGGGTCTGGGGGGCAGGCTCTGGGATGGAGTTTGGGTACTTGGTGCAGGCTCTGGGCTGAGGCACTGGGTAGGTGGAACAGGAGGAGCGGGAGGGGGTGCAGGCTCTGGGAGGGAGTTTGGGGGCTGGAGGGGGTATATGGGGAGGGGGTGCAGGCTCTGGGAGGAGATTGGGGGTGTGGCGCTTACCTGGGGCTCCAAGGTGGGATGAGCCACGGGCCCTCTGCACACTGCTGCCCCCAGGCACCGCCCCCGCAGCATCTCACTGGCCACAGGGGCGCTCGGGGCAGGAGCAGCACGCGGAGGCACAGATCCGCCCCACCCTGCCCTGCCCCGGGGCTGCAGGAAGGGGCCAGCAGTCACTGGAGTGAGCAGGCAGACGCCGCTCAGCTCCGCTGTGCTGCTGGGGCCCCTGGGAGGAGCGCCTGGGGGAGGCAGGTGGGGCCAAGGAAGAGACCCGACCCCAAAACTAATGGAGCCCCACGGGCCACATTGGGGAGGCTCGCGGGCCACAGATGTCCCGTAGGTTGGGAGTTTAAGACCCCTGATATAATTGCTTCAGCCTTGTAGTTTCCCAAGTGCAAAACTAAACATCTCTTCAAATACAAGGGAGTGGACATCAGTCAATGTTCAGAGTCATCCCACATAAAAGAACCATGTTGTGGTTCATGCTGGCCCCATCCTGTGCCCATCGCCTTTCCCTCCTCTCCCTTAAAAGTTTTGGTATTTTGCATAGAAACTTTCTTTCCTCAGGAGAGACCTGGGAACCAGGGCTGCCAGGCAGACAAACACCTTTAAGAGGAGGCATCCCTCTCCCTGTCAAAAAATGATCTCCCTCCTTCAGTTCAGTGACAGCCTAAATTGTTCCTTACCCTGGCAGAGGCAGAGGATTAAAAGCAGCAACATCAAACCCTTATGTAGCTCATAGGAATGAACACAAACACTCCCTGGTATCTGAGGAGATGTTTAGTTTTACCCTTGGTCAAGTACAAGGCCAAAGGGAAAGGTGGTGGCACCAGATATAAAGAGTGAAACACAACACATCATAGTTATGCCCATAGTGATTGCAAAATCTTTTTATATACTTCTTCTTATCATCAGTGTATTATTTTCTCTGGAGTCTAGACCTTGACTATACCTGGCCAAGAAATTTTGATCTTGAGAAAATTATCGACTACCCTGGTGAAGGCAATGGACTTGACACCCACTGGGGTGTCCCTACACAGGTACAAGTACTAACAACATGGCTGCCTTTTAGCCATAGTTTTTAATCTGGGCAGTAAATTGATACACACCCCTGTTAAATCATTTCTCAGCCCAAGTCTTTCACCCACATTCCTTAGGGCATTGGGCCACCACGTTGACATTTCATTTCCTGCCTCAATTTCACACAGAGACACAATTTCCTTTGCACAGATCCATGAACAGCAAAACCTCCCTGTGTCTCTGGTCTGAGCCAGGGCGTTCGATTCCAGTGAACCCTTCTCTCCTGCAATGGCGATGGTCAGACAGAGGGGACGTGGTACTTGCATCCCTGCCAGGGAGATATTGGCTTGGCTCTTTCTTTCTGCTGCTGTTGTTAGTCCATGAAACATCAAGGGTGGAATTCAAGGCTGAGTTCACGCACCAACCCCCTGAAAAATGTCCATGCCCCCTGCTATTGGAATGATGGGCTGGAGATTTAACTAGGAAAGGGACTGTCTGAATTGTCACCCTGGGGAATGAACAATAATCTACAGCAATGTCGTTAACACAAACACACTCTCATCCTGCTCCAGCCGGAAGGGAAATGGGCAGGATTTCTCGCTGTTCAGCAAGGACACACTTACACTGATGTGCAGCCGTGAGTATGCTGGGGAAGCTGGTCTGAGCAAAGAATTTGAAGTGACTCATAGTGTAGAAAAGGACCCAAATTTCATTAAGTAGTTGTGGCCGAGTGGTTACGGCGATGGACTAGAAATCCATTGGGGTTGCCCCGCGCAGGTTCAAATCCTGTCAACTACGGAGGCACTCGACTGTTATTATTACTATAACCTTAGTGCCTGAGCATCCACAGTGTGAACTAGAGCTAGATCTAGTTTCACTCTTAGGCTGTTTACACTTAAAATGCTGCTATGGCATTGCTATAGCACTTTGGAGTAGACAGTGACTGGAGGGGTTTTCCCATCCCTGTAATAGCTGCATTGACAGAACAATTCTTCCTTTTATTTAGCACTATCTAACGAGGGCTTAGGTCAGCTTAACTATACTGGTTTGGGGGTGTGGATTTTTCACACCCTGAGAGACGTCGCTCTGCCAGTTAAGTGCCCAGCGTACACCAGCCAAGAGCTTTGTGAGGTGAGGTGAGGTGAGGTGAGGGGCTCAGGGAACAGCACAGGAGGTGAGGCCATAGTTTGGGTGCCTGTAGCCCCCACAGTTTTAGGGGGGATCCGCAGCTATTGTTTTAACTACTCGGCCACTTTTTTGTGTGGTGGGCTTGTTGTTACTTAACTGTTTCTAAGGTCTGTGCTGTCTGTAACCTTCTCCCTAGTTCATTGGCTGACTGGGGATGGTGGGGGGATGGTTTGGATTTGAAAAAACCTTTCTCTGTGGTATGATAAAGGAGTAAGTGACAGGTAGAAACCCCCACATCATTCTTGGTGCAGGGAGCCGAGTTTGCTGTTCAGATTCTGTATTTCACCAATGTCCAGGTCTGGGAATGTCCAACCAGTGCAATTCTAATGGGAAGACGGACGCAGGGCACTTAACCTGCACAGATGTCCTATGGAGGTGGGGTGGGAATTAACAGTATTTTGGGGAACTTTTGGGAAAAGAGACTTTACTGACAAGGTTTGTCTCTGTTCCTATTTCACCTTGTGCTGTTATGTTAGAATCAGTATTTGTTTTTCTATTACATTAATTAAACTCTAAACAATATTTAATCGCTCATAAACCTTAGTGTCATCCGAATTTTCCCTCAGCTAGCCAGAATGAACTGAATTTTGCCTGTTTCTGGAAAGCAAAGAGGTTAAATTTGGGGAATTCAATCCCTGTATTTGCAGGTGGCTGTTTTACACTCACATCTCTGGGCACGGAGTGAAATACTCAGGCAATGTCTACACTACAGGATTATGTCGCCCGAACTCACACAGTTATTACATGGCTTGTGTGCGTGCAGACTTAGCTCCTTGTGTCAGCAGTGCGTGTCCTCAGCCAGCTGTGGCTGCCGGGAGATCCACGGAGTCAGGGATTGTTCTGGGCTCTGCGGGGGGCAGGGCTGAGCTGGGAGAAGGGGCAGACTAGGTAGGTTAGGTCTGGTTTACAGGGGCTTGGTCAGTGGAAGGCTGTAGGTCACATACAGGAGGTGACAGTGGGCTCTGAGCTGGGGCAACAGCAGCAAAGAAGCAACATGTGTGTGTGTGTGTGTGGGGGGGTTGTCATGTGATAAAAATGAAACTGCAAAACCTCTCCCTGTGTTGCCGCAAAAGCCTCTCATTTATCTCCTAAACTCCTCTCTGTGGAAATCCCCCCCCCCCCGGGTACTCAGAGATCCCCTCTCTCCCATGGAGATGTTTAACTTTTCCTACACACATTTTTCCCCGAAAAATGATCAAGGACATTTAAAATGAAAAAAAACCAAACCAAAGCAAATCAAAACCAAAGAAACCCCCACCAATCTCCCCACCACACACAGTTTGGGTCTGAATTTTTCTACTGAAATTTGGAGGCAATAAAACTCAGCCCTCCATTATGCCGAAAACAAACCTAGACCTCCAATGTGGTACCTAAGATGTCTGCTAGTGAACCACCAAGGTGCTAGCCCCTGTTGTGGGACTTTTCCAACTCCTTGATGCTGCTGCTATTCCAGGGGAGCAATTATTGAGTTGAGGAAACATTTTTCTTTGCCTGCATCTGTGTGTCACTGGTTTCTCCAGCAAAGGCCAGTCCCTGGCTCTGTGGTCCAGACACCCTCCATTCAAATCAAGCGTCAACTTAAGCGTTCTTTCCCATTCCCGCTCTGTGGGAGGGGAGACTTTTCAAAGCGCTCTCTGTGTGATTGCACATGGCTAAGCAAAGAGAACAAACCCAAATCCCCCCTGTGCTCTGGGAGCCAGGTTTGCTGTGTGAATTCTGTATTTCAGATGACTTCACGCCTGGGCATTGTGATTATTTACCAGTTTATCTAGGAGAGGGGGGCTATGCTAGTTTCCTGGCTGAGTGGTTGAGGTGTTGGACTTCAAATTCAGTAGAGGTTTTCCTGCACTGGTTTGAATCCTGCTCACAGTGAGGTCTGTGTTTTAGCCAGTCTCTAACCCGGGCAATACCTCTCTACAAACCCCTGAGACACTCTCAATTCTCTCCCCATCTCCAGTAAATCCTGTTCTGTTCCTTTCATAGAGATGCCTGGGACCCCCAATCCCCTGCCCCAGCCACCCAGATTCACCTACTCCCCCCACCCAAACTCCCTCCCAGAGACTTAAGCAGGTGAAGGTGGAGTTTAGTCAGGTGGGGGTGGAGTTTAGGGAGGGCAGGCTCTGGGCCTCACCAAAATTGCTACAAACCTGCCACCCCTAAAAGGCAGTAGCACAAGCTTACTACCATCCCTGGGTGGGCTCGAATCACCATCCTTTCAATTAACAGCCAAATGCGCTGACCCATTGCGCCACAGAGACACACAGATACAAGTCTGCTGTTACCAAGGCTGCTGCCTAGCAGCCGGCGCTTCTGCCTGCCAGCGCAAGCGCTCACAAGGAGCTAGTCCGGATGCTGGAGACTGGATGCTGGGTGCAGTGCATGAAGAACCAGCAGAGTAGCGCAGTGGCAGTGTGCTGGGCCTATAACCCAGAAATCAATGGATAAAGCAATTCTCTTCCAGGTACGTGCTTGTTTCTTTTGGCTCTGGGTCGTCAAGCCAGGCGGTGACCAGCAGAGCGCCAAGAGCCTAGGCCATGAGGCAAGAGGTGGCTGAGGCGGCAGCCTGCCAGGGAGCTCCCCGGCACCTCTGGCTGCCTGGGCTGAAGGCAAGAGGCAGGCATGGAGGTGCTGACGGAGGCAGGGCTGACTCTAGGGTGGGGTTCTTCTCTAAAGATGGCTGGCAGAAAGGTGGTGCTCAGCTCTGTCAGCGACCTGCCCAGTTGCCTCACTGCCGGGGGATGCAGACATTTCTGTAAGGCGATTAAAGAGGGGTATTTGGCTTCCAAGCAAATGTGTGGAATGTGCAATTATGAGAGACAGAGGGTCCTGTGGCACCTTTAAGACTAACAGAAGTATTGGGAGCATAAGCTTTCGTGGGTAAGAACCTCACGTCTTCAGATGCAATTATGAGAGGGAATTTGCATTCTTCTGTCAGTGGCCTAATGGGTAAGGCATTGGCTTCCTAAGCCAGAGATTGTGGGGTCAAGTCCCATCTGGGGTGAAAAACTCCTCTTTTCTTGTATAAAGTACTGGATCTTGGAAACAATCCCCCAGGAACAGCATCTTCCACTTGACAAATGTTTTCTAAACCCATCAGTAGCAAACAGTTCATACTAGTGTTTGTCTGTGGATAGAGTGAAGGGGAGTGTTTTTTCCGACACGTCAATGAGCAAAACAGACAGACAGAGCAAGGCTGTTCTGAAAGAGAATGGATCTGTCTGGAGACAAAGCAGACCTTGGGAATGAGCAACGGTGTGAAAAGAAGAGGTTCAAATGTGTTAGTTGTTAGTTAGGTTGATCTGGCAAATTTAAAGAAAATACCAATGCTCATAGACTGATGCAGACACTGACTGTTTCTGATCTTTTAGTGAGAGTTCATTGAGAAATATTTTCCTTAA
>NW_020693958.1:12751-15591 GCF_002925995.2 Terrapene triunguis
CCACGAAGATGGTGGGACCAGATCTCATCAACGGGGAGGTGGCCACCCCAGCATGCACCAGGCTGAGCCAGCAAGTGTGGTGTGTACTTCAATGTTCCCCTACTCACTGCAAATGATGGTGGAGGGCAGTTACTTAGTTAGGTTTGTCGGAGAATAACAGAGTTCTCACTTTTTGTTTGGGTACAGCAAGTCAGATACTTTATTTTCTCTAACAATTGCGTAGAGGGAGAGAGCTAAACAGGTCTCTCTACAGGTAAACAATTACAGCAAACCTTTATACCTTTCATTACAGACAATAATAAGCAACAGCTGCATTTTGTTTATACATAGGCCATCTTGATATCTTATTTTTCTCACTTGATAGCAACAAAAGCTCGTTCAGCCTCCAGAGACCAAGGAAGAGGCTCAGGGGTACCTGACTTAGTCAGATCCTATAAGGGTTTAATCACTGTTGCATAGCCTAAAATCCACTGTCTACAGTACCCAGTCATGCCAAGAAAAGTATGCATTTGAGAAATAGTACCAGGCCTAGGCATATTTAGAATAGCTGAAATATGAGAATCTGATAAATGATGAGTGCCAGGGGAAATATCATGACCAAGGTAATGAACCCTGGGCTGACAAAGCTGTAGTTTTTCCTGGGATGCCTTATGACCCTTAGCAGCTAGAGCAGTCAAAAGAATCGAAGTATCAGCTTTACAAGATTCAAAAGAAAGGGATGCCAGCAAGATCATCCACATACTGTATAAGCATTGATTTACCTGGAAAAAACACATCATCCAGATACTTCTTCAGTATTTGGGAAAACAAGGATGGAGACTCAGGGTATGTCTACACTACGAAATTAGGTGGAATTTATAGAAGCCGGTTTTATAGAAATTGGTTGTATACAGCCGATTGTGTATCCCCACATAAAATGCTCTAAGTGCATTAAGTCGGTGGACCGCGTCCACAGGACCGAGGCTAGCGTCGTCTTCCGGAGCGTTGCACTGTGGGTAGCTATCCCACAGTTCCCGCAGTCTCCACCGCCCACTGGAATTCTGGGTTGAGATGCAAAACAGTGTCACGGGGGGTTCTGGGAACATGTCATCAGGCACCTCCCCCTCCGTCAGAGCAACGGCAGACAATCGATTCGCGACTTTTTACCTGGGTTACCTGTGCAGACAACATACCACACCAAGCATGGAGCCCGCTCAGCTCAGCTCAGCTCAGCTCACCGTCACCATATGTCCTCTGGGTGCCAGCAGACGTGGTACTGCATTGCTACACAGCAGCAGCTAATTGCCTTTTGGCAGTAGACGGTGCAGTATGATTGGTAGCCTTCATCAGCAATCTGGGTGCTGGCAGACGTGGGGCTGGCAGACGTGGGGCTGCATTGCACACAGCAGCAGCCCCTTGCCTTTTGGTAGACGATGGTATATTACGATTGGTATCCGTTGTTGTCGTACTGCAGTGGCTGTCAATCATGGGCACCTGGGCAGACATGCTCAGTCCTATTGAACTGTCCTGATGATGATGGCTATCAGTCGTAGTATGCTATTTTCTGCCAAGCGCCCAGTATTTTCTGCCAAGCACCCAGAAGATGCCGAGGGCTATCAGTCATGCTGCACCGTTGTCTGCCACCTTAAGATGTAAAAAATAGATTTGTTCTGAAATCATTTGCTTCTCCCTTCCTCCGTGAAATCAACGGCCTGCTAAACCCAGGGTTTTGAGTTCAATCTTTGGGGGGGGGGCATTCTGTGTGACAGTTGTTTGTGTTTCTCCCTGATGCACAGCCACCTTTGTTGATTTTAATTCCCTGTAACTGTACGCCATGTCGTCAGATACTAGTTTCGCGCCTTTTTTCAGACCAGATGCCATAGCACTGGGATCATGGAGCCCGCTCAGATCACCGCGGCAATTATGAGCACTATGAACACCACGCGCATTGTCCTGGAGTATATGCAGAGCCAGGACATGCCAAAGCAAAGCCAGGACCAGCCGAGGAGGCGATTGCAGCGCGGCGATGAGAGTGATGAGGAAATTGACATGGACATAGACCTCTCACAAGGCACAGGCCCCAGCAGTGTGCAAATCATGGTGTTACTGGGGCAGGTTCATGCCGTGGAATGCCGATTCTGGGCCCGGGAAACAAGCACAGACTGGTGGGACCGCATCATGCTTCAGGTGTGGGACGATTCCCAGTGGCTGCGAAACTTTCACATGCGTAAGGGCACTTTCATGGAACTTTGTGACTTGCTTTCCCCTGCCCTGAAGCGCCAGAATATCAGGATGAGAGCAGCCCTCACAGTTGAGAAGCGAGTGGCAATAGCCCTGTGGAACCTTGCAACGCCAGACAGCTACCGGTCAGTTCGGAATCAATTTGGAGTGGGCAAATATACTGTGGTGGCTGCTGTGATCCAAGTTGCCAGGGCAATGAAAGACCTGGTGATATCAAGGGTAGTGACTCTGGGAAATGTGCAGGCCATAGTGGATGGCTTTGCTGCAATGGGATTCCCAAACTGTGTTGGGGCCATAGAGGGAACCCATATCCCTATCTTGTCACCGGAGCACCAAGCCACCGAGTACATAAACCGCAAGGGGTACTTTTCAATGCTGCTGCAAGCCCTGGTGGATCACAAGGAACGTTTCACCAACATCAACGTGGGATGGCCGGGAAAGGTACATGATGCTCGCGTCTTCAGGCACTCTGGTCTGTTTCAAAAGCTGGAGGAAGGGACTTTCTTCCCGGACCAGAAAATAACCATTGGGGATGTTGAAATACCTATCGTGATCCTTGGGGACCCAGCCTACCCCTTAATGCCATGGCTCATGAAGCCGTACACAGGCAGCCTGGACAG
>NW_020693959.1:0-2325 GCF_002925995.2 Terrapene triunguis
ATAGTTATGACACGCCCCCCAAATCACAGATAGTGTTGGACGTTCGGTTCCACACTGGCTGTGATTTCTTCCTGGAGTTTTAGGAGAAAACAGAGTTAATAAGACATACTACTGATTATATAAAAACTAACAATGTTTCATTCCAAGAATAATTGTTAACCAGTTAACTCTGGGAAACTTTCCCGGGAGAGTGCATCAGCCACTTTGTTAGAAGCTCCCGAAATGTGTTGTATTTCAAAATCAAAATCTTGGAGAGCTAAACTCCACCGAAGAAGTTTTTTGTTATTTCCCTTGGCGGTATGAAGCCACTGTAGCGCAGCATGGTCTGTTTGTAGTTGGAAACGCCGTCCCCAAACATATGGGCGTAGCTTTTCCAGCGCGTACACAATGGCGTAGCATTCCTTTTCGCTGATTGACCAGTGACTTTCCCTCTCAGACAGTTTTTTGCTGAGAAACACGACAGGATGGAATTCTTGATCCGGTCCTTCCTGCATTAAAACTGCTCCCACGCCTCTCTCGGAAGCATCTGTGGTTACTAGGAACGGTTTGTCAAAGTCTGGGGCCCTTAGCACAGGGTCAGACATGAGTGTTGCCTTAAGCTGGTTAAAGGCCTTTTGACACTTATCAGTCCACTGAACTGCATTTGGCTGTTTCTTTCTGGTTAGGTCTGTCAGCGGGGCGGCGATTTGGCTGTAGTGTGGTACAAATCGCCTATAATATCCGGCCAAGCCTAAGAAGGATTGGACCTGTTTCTTGGACTTTGGAACCGGCCACTTTTGGATAGCATCCACTTTGGCCTGTAGGGGATTTATAGTTCCTTGACCCACCTGGTGCCCCATGTAAGTCACCCTGTTTTGGCCTATTTGACACTTTTTAGCCTTAACAGTTAGTCCTGCCTGTCGGATGCGCTCGAAGACTTTTCCCAGGTGCTCCAGGTGTTCTGTCCATGAATCAGAAAAAATGGCCACATCATCGAGGTAGGCAACTGCAGATTCTCCCAATCCCGCTAAGAGACCATCTACAAGTCTTTGGAAGGTGGCGGGTGCATTTCGCAACCCGAAAGGGAGTACATTGAATTCGTACACCCCTGCCTGGGTGACGAAGGCTGACCTTTCCTTAGCGGGTTCATCTAGTGGTACTTGCCAGTACCCTTTGGTTAAGTCTAAAGTAGAGATGAATTGGGCATGTCCCAATTTTTCCAATAGCTCATCTGTGCTTGGCATTGGATAGTTGTCAGGACGAGTTACAGCATTTAGCTTACGGTAGTCCACGCAAAAGCGTATTTCCCCATCTGGTTTGGGAACTAGAACCACTGGAGATGCCCATGCACTGTTAGAGGGGCGGATTATACCCATCTGTAGCATGTCCTGGATCTCCCTTTGTATAGCAGTTTGGGCATGAGGTGACTCCCGGTAGGGTAGGGTTCTAATTGGGTGAGCATTACCTGTGTCAATGGAGTGGTATGCCCGTTCGGTCCGTCCTGGAGTGGCTGAGAAAATCGGTGCAAAGCTTGTGCACAGCTCCTTGATCTGCTGTCGCTGCAGACGTCCCAGGGTCGTGGAGAGGTTCACCTCTTCCACGCCACCATTCCTTGTTCCTTCGTAGTAGACACCTGCAGGCCACTCCGCGTCATCTGTTTCCTGGGCTGTAAACTGGCAAACGTTTAATTCTCTGGAATAAAAGGGCTTAAGAGAATTAACATGGTATACCTTAGGCTTTATGTTGGAGGTGGGGGAGGCTATGAGATAGTTAACAGCTCCTAGGTGCTCCTGGACCGTGAATGGTCCTTCCCACTACGCTTCCATTTTATGGGCCTGGAGCGCCTTTAAGACCATGACTTGGTCTCCTACTTTGAAGGACCGTTCTCTGGAATGTTTATCATACCAGGCCTTTTGCTCTTCCTGAGCATTCTTTAGGTTTTCTTTAGCAAGGGCTAAAGAGTGTCGGAGGGTGTTTTGTAGGTTGCTTACAAAGTCTAGAATGTTAGTTCCTGGAGAAGGCGTAAACCCCTCCCATTGCTGCTTCACCAACTGTAACGGCCCCTTAACCTCGCGGCCATACACATTTTTAAATGGAGAAAACCCTAAACTGGGATGTGGTACAGCCCTGTAGGCAAAAAGCAACTGCTGCAACACTAGGTCCCAATCATTGGAGTGCTCATTTACGAATTTAAGTATCATGGCCCCCAAAGTTTCATTAAACCTCTCCACCAGGCCATTGGTTTGATGGTGGTAAGGGGTGGCAACCAAGTGATTCACCCCATGAGCTTCCCACAGGTTTTTCATGTTCCCTGCCAGGAAATTAGTTCCCGAATCTGTAAGGATG
>NW_020693960.1:0-17066 GCF_002925995.2 Terrapene triunguis
GCTTAAGTAGGGCCAGTGGGCCAGTCAGCTGCTCTGGGACTCTGCCAATTGGACCTCAGGGGTGGACCTCACACTGGGGCTGGGCTTTGTGGGTCCTGGATAAACTATTGTCAGCAGCCTGCCAGGTGGAGGATTAGTGTTTGGCTGCTCCCATAGACCTTGTGGGCCAGGGCTCAAGACCTGTGGGTCATGACATCACCCCCTCCCCTAGGGCTGCCCTCTGGATGACAAGACTTCAGGATTCTTGGGGTGGCTCCTACAGAAGCCTCGAACCAGGGTGGGAGCATGGACATTGTCAGCTGGCTCCCAAGTGCTTCCCTCTGGAGACAGCATATACAGGGCGGACTCTAAGGGATCAAGGGAGCTGGAGCTTGAAGATGACCAGGTTGATTTGTTGCCGAATCCTGTACAAGCCAAGGAACTGACAATCTAGATTCCAAGAGGGTCTCTCTGCATAGAGGTGCTCTGTTGAAAGCCATAACTTCTGTCCTATAGAGTTGTCTACATTCATCTGTGTACCTTTTGTAGTACTCTTTTGCCTTTTCAAGGTATCCCTTCACATCCTCTTGGATGTGATAGATGTGTTGTACTAGGTTGAAGGCAGATGGGTTGGAGGAAGATGTGGGTAGTAGTGGGTGAAATCACAGGTGGTAACCACAGTTGATAAAGAGAGGCTGTGGTCTCTGGATGTGTGATCCACATTATTGTACAAGACCTCTGCATAGGTTAACAGTGAAGACCAGTCATCCTGATGATGGCTGATGTAGCATTATTGTTCGAGAATCTGGTTGATTCTTTCCATTTGGCCATTCAACTGAGGATGACAGGCAGAGGTCAGGTGTTCATGAACCCCTAATAATGTAGGGCCTCATGCCAGCAGTGGGCAGCAAACTGTGGCCCTGGTTGAAAGTGATGTGATCCAGGAGGCCATGAAGATGGACTATGTTGTTTATCTAGAGCAGGCACTTTCGTCAGCAGAGGGTAAACCCATCAGGGAATGAAGTGAGCCATCTTAGAAAAGTGATCTACCATTGTCAGGGTGGTTGTGAAACTGCTGGTTTCTGGTAGTTCCACCACAAAATTCAAGGAAATGGCATCCCAGGTGTCCAGAGGTTGGAGAAGACCACAGGGTTTCTGACATGGGATGTTGGTGCAAGCATACACCTGGCAGGAAGCTACAAAGGTCTCTATCATGGGGCACATTCGGGGCCACCAGAAGAAACAGATGGAGTTGTGGCACAGTTGAAGAACTGCCACTCTCCCAGGTCCTGGGGAAACATAGATGCTGCCCTTTATGAATGGGATCTCTTTCCAAGTGTTATGCAGTTCTCATTTGAGAATGGCCATCTCATTGGGCAGAATTCCAGAGGCAGAGGAGATGAGTGTGAGCAGATTCTGGCAGTGAGTTGCATTAAAGAAATTATGGGACTTGAGAATGTGGGCTGGTTCCAGACTGGGGCCTAATGGGTCAGAGCCACATCTTTGGGATAGTATCAGAGGGGTAGCCATGTTAGTCTGGATCTGTAAAAAGTGACAAAGAGTCCTATGGCACCTTATAGACTAACAGACGTATTGGAGCATAAGCTTTCGTGGGTGAATGCGTCTGATGAAGTAAAGTTGAACCGGGAGAAGAATATGGCCCCATCGGACCTATCACTTGTTTAGGGCCTTGGCCCTGTGCAGGTACTCCAGGTTCTTATGGTTAGTAAATATTTGGACCAGATGGCGAGCCCCTTCCAAGTAGTGTCACCACGCTTTGAAGGTGGTCTTAATTGCCAGGAACTCCTTGTCTGAGATCTCAGTTTGTTCAGCAGGGGTAAACTTCCTTGAGTAGTAAACAATGGGGTGCTGCATCTGCTCAGGTCCATGCTTTTGGGAGAGGACTGCACTGATCACCATACTAGAGGCATCGGCTTCTACAACGAAAGCTTATATTGTGTCTGGATAAACCAATGCTGGAGCAGTAGTGAAAGCAAGCTTCAACTGCTCAAATGCATGCTGGGCCTCAAGCAACCAATGGAACTGGGTGTTTTTCATAGTACAGCAGTGAGGGGCATGTCTTGTCTTGAAAAATTCAACATGAACCTCCATGAGAAGTTTGCGAAGCCTAAAAAATGTTGTAGGTCATGCACGTTGTGAGGTGCTACTGTTGCCGACACAGAGTGCCCGAGGACAGCAACAGCGGGGTCCGTTGCCCGGTGTGCGTCACGCCAATAAACACACCAGGGTGGAGAAGCAATCAAAGTTTATTTGGGATCCCAAAGCGGTGCTAGGAGACTGGCACATCTCAAATCAAGCACACCAACATAAGCGGCCTTTATCTTTTATACATTTTGCAGCTAAGCCTTTCCCTTCTTCCCCCACCCTTTCTACCTCTCCCCCTTTCTCCCTCTGGTTACATTACACGACCTTGGCTATGCAGCTTGTTCTCACTGTTTCTTTCTGCAAGTAATCTTGTCCTTCAGCTAGAAGCATGTAGGTTTCCCTTATCACTACTGCTTCCCAGCTGCTGGCCTGTGAGGTTAGTAAAGTTTAACATGCAGGGGCTTTGATTCACTTTGGCCTAGAGCGGGGGGGCTTCATCAACTTTCGTGGTCTTCCACCCCCTCGAGTTACCTAGGGTGATGCCTAGTGACACCAACAACTCCCTCCTTTGAGAATACTCAACAAGCTTTTGGCTGAGTTTTCTCATATTCTGAGGACAAAATGTGATTTAAGGCCATGGTCTTAGGATCATTGATTAAAGGGGAAAAGGAGGTGTTTTGACTTTTAGAGGTGGTACATACTTTAACCATTAAACATTTCAGGCATGAGAAGAGAGCGAGGGTGAGGAAACAAAGTACGAGACCAGTAAGCAGGAGGCGGACAATACCATCTCCTAAGCCCCCTAGGCTAGGGAGCCAGCTCTAGAGGGTATCAAATAGAGTGGGTTCCTGTTCCTGGGCCTTCCACTGATTGAAGGCCTGTTCAGAGGACAGGATGTGCTTGTTAATGTCCTCTGCGTTATTTGGGACGTATGTGCAGCATTCATTACCGATAAGGGCACATGCTCCACCCTGGGAGGCCAGGACATAATCCAGGGCCTGGCGATTTTGCAGAGCCAGCAATCGAAGCTGGTACAGCTCGGAGCTTATGCCTTTTTCTATGGCCAGGGTGTCATTGGCAAACTGGGTAAGGAATACAGAGAGCCTTTTATAGAGCTGGGCCAGTCGTCCCATGCCATAGGACGGGAGGAGAATCATACCAAGTCGATCTCCTTCACTAATAGGTTCAGGGATGGCATATAGAGACCGACGCCGTCGGGGACGGCCACTTGGGGCCTGGGGGAGAACTCGCAGAGGAGGGGCCAGAAACCCTAGGTAACAGCTACCATACCAGCAGTTGGGCAGTGTCTTATAGGCGCTGTGGCCACATATATAATAAATTCGGCCATTCCCTAACATGGAATTGTTGCCGCTTTTACTTAGGCTTGCCGTGTATCGTGAAAGGGTTCGGGGCACGTCGCCCACCCAGTGACCTGTGGCGTTATACAGGGGCATACTGGTGTTAGCATCAGGGGACAGGTAGTATTGGCAGGTACTGTTGCCGGCAAACCACCAGGGAAGGGTGCCAGTGTTGCTTTGCTTAAATTTTTGGTGACATAACAGGCCCACAGGGGATGAGGCTAATTTAATGGCTTGTGGAATGGTGGTAGCATTACTAAATGGCCTCCAGGTGTCATTTCCTAGCAGGCTAAAGGGGGCTTCTATGGCGCAGTTTTGTTTTACCGCTTCGTAAAGCTTAGAAGAGTTCCGTGCCAGCCAGAGCTGACAGGTGTCGGACCAATTTTGGGGAATGGCTCTCCAGGGTAGCCCTGCCGAATGGTGAGGGATTTGGGAACATATCCAACAATTGGAGAGATTGAATTCCCGGGCAAAGGCAACCTTCAGGGCCTCATACGTGTTTGTTTCCAAGTTGATGGGGGTTTTTCTTCATCCCGCATGTGCCTGGGGGGGGGGGGGGGGAACGGGGGTCAATGAGAGGAGTGCCCCTATGGCAAAGAGTAACACAGTGGCAGACCCTGGACCTGATTTCATTTTGGGCAGGTGACCCTGGGGTCTAACAATTACAATTCCCCAAATACCCACAAAATAACAATTACCAATAGCAGACAGACTAAAAACAAAAGGGACCAGACCACCAGGTTAGGCCGGCCCTGTGAAAATAAACACAACCAATACTCAGAGTTTTCGTGGGGAGTGTGCTGCGACTGTCCAAAGAGGCTACAGGGCATTCCCCGCAGACCTTATTGTCGCCTGAATAACAGTTTAAGTCCCAGGTCGTCGCTGGCAGTCTTTTCCGTAGGCTGGATGGTCCACCGTTCAGGAGCGGGCACTGCTTTTAGACGAGAGTGATGGATCCAGTTTTTGTGTCCTTCGACCTTTGCTGCTGTATGGGAAACCAGCAGGACGGTGTGGGGTCCCTTCCACTTCTCTTGGAGAGGCTCGTCCTTCCAGGTACGAACGAGAACGGAGTCACCCGGCTGCAGGGAGTGTACAGGGGCATCCAGCGGGAGAGGCTGCGAATCTCTGGTATACCTGTGGAGAGAACAGAGAACAGCAGACAGAGAGCACATGTACTGAGATAAGAAGCCACAGCCTACCTCCCACTCCCCTAACAGAACTGGTGTACCGTTCATAGGCCATGCCCTTCCAAACATAATCTCGAAGGGACTAAGCCCTAATCTGCCCTTTGGGAGAGCGCGAACTCGGAGCAAAACAAGGGGTAAGGCATCAGGCCATTTAAGGGAAGCCTCTTGGCAGACCTTTGAGAGGTGCCGCTTAAGTGTCTGATTTGTGCGCTCCACTACTCCACTGGCCTGCGGTCGCAATGGAGTGTGGAGCTTCCAGGGGATTTGCAGGGCATCCAATATCTTTTGAACGACTTGGGATGTGAAGTGTGTTCCGTTGTCAGATTCCATCCACCGGGGGAGTCCGAAGCAGGGAATGATCTCCTTGACAAATTTCAGAGCCACCGTTTTGGCAGTGTTGTTACGACATGGGAAGGCTTCAGGCCATCCGCTGAATCGATCCACCAAGACGAGGAGGTATCTGAACCCTTGGGTTCGGGGGAACTCAGTAAAAACTATTTGCCAAACCAGTCCCGGGCCTGGGGTAGGTTCCAGAGTGGCTGGTGGCACTGACACTCCCGGTCAAGGGTTATTCTTTTGGCAGATCAGACATTCAGCCTGTACCTGGGAGGCCAGGGGTCTAAATCCAGAGGTTAGAAAATATTTATTCATAAGCTGGGTAAGAGCCTCTCTGCCAGCGTGGGTGGTCTGATGTAGTTTCTGTAGCACTAGCCGTATTAGATTCTTTGGTAGGAGGATTTTTCCTTCCGTGGAGTGGAGCCATCCCTCCTTTTCCTGGAGCCCAAGTGTGTCGGCCAGGTTCCTCTCTTCGTGAGAGTACTGAAGGGCCGGGAGCTCCCCCACTGATGGGATGAGGACATGCATATGGGCATTCTCAGCTTCCTGTGGTTCCAGGGTAGCAGCTCGCTTGGCCTCCCTATCCGCCCTGGCATTACCCCTAGCCACATCTTGATCTTCCCTTTGATGAGCTTTGCAGTGCACCACTGCTACCGCTGAGGGGAGTTGAACTGCTTCTAAAAGCCAGAGAATTTGAAGCCCATGCTTGACCGGAGAGCCTTGGGCTGTTAGCGTTCCTTTCTGCTTCCACAGACCTGCATGGGTGTGTAGCACTCCAAAAGCATATCTGGAATCAGTAAAAATGTTAACTCTTTTTCCTTTTGACAGTTCAAGTGCACGGGTTAAGGCTATCAATTCAGCCAGCTGGGCTGATGTCCCAGCAGGTAAACCCTCTGCTTCCACGGTTTTGTAGAGAGTTACAACAGCATAGCCCACCCTCCTTTGCCCGTTTGTAACAGTACTACTGCTGTCAGTGTACCACTCACAGTCTGCATTAGGGAGCGGTTGATCTTTTAAGTCCGGGCGGCTGGAGTATTGGGTATCTATGACCTCCAAACAGTCGTGTTCCTGCTCCTCTGTCTCCGGTAACAGGGTGGCTGGGTTAAGGGAGGGACAGGTCTGTAGGGTAACTTCAGGATTTTCTAAAAGTTTAGCCTGATACCGAGCTACCCGAGCCTGTGTAAGCCAGAGACCACCCTTAGTATCCAGCAGGGCTTGGACCATGTCGGGAGTATACACTTGCACAATTCCCCCCAGTGTCAGTTTCTCGGCTTCCCCAAGCACTAGGGCAGTTGCTGCGACCGCCCGTAAACATGCTGACCACCTCTTGGCAACTTGATCCAGTTGTTTAGAGAAATATGCCACGGGACGTTTCCAGGTGCCTAATAACTGAGTAAGCACTCCCAGGGCCACCCCTTTCCTTTCATGCACATACAGTTGGAACGGCTTAGTGTGGTCCGGCAGACCCAGGGCTGCTAGGGTCTTTGGTTAGCACTTCTTTTATCTGTGAGAAAAGAAACCTAACACATTTCATTAATGCCTGGCAGTATTTTGCAGACCTCATAGTTGCTTGGGCACATTCAGGCCCCCCTTTTCTTGGTTGTCAGCCAAGTCTTAGCTGTGAACAATGTCCTTGGATGGGGCCAGCATCTTATCTTTGGACTGAGCTTGCTAGCTATATTTTCCAGTTAACTCGTTCTGTTCTTTTTCCTTCTCCCTTTCTTGGCTTCTTTTAACCTACAAAGGAAACTTCCACTCTTTACTCATACACCTTTTCCCAACAATGAACACATACACATTGCCATTATACACCCTTCCAGTAAAATAACTTCTATACAGAGCTTTGGAGCAACAAACCATGACGAGCACACCCACTTTTGAGGATTCCACTCGGTACAACCTCTGGTGTCCAATAGCTTTCCTTTTTAAAACCTTAAATGCCTTGTCGGCTTCTGAGGACCAGTGAAAGGGGTCATGATCCGCTCCCTTAATGCATTCATACAAGGGTTTAGCCCACAGTCCAAACTCTGGGATCTATATTCTGCAGAAGCCTGCCATGCCCAGAAACGCCCTGAGCCGTTTACGATTGCTTGGGATAGGAATTTGACAGATAGCTTCCTTCCTTTCGTTTGAAAGCTGACGCTTTCCCTGCCTTATGTGAAACCCTAAGTACAGTACTTCTGGGAGGGCGATCTGACCCTTACTCTGTGCTACCCGATATCCTCGGAGTCCAACAAAGTTCAGGAGGCTCACAGTGGCTTTAAGGCAAGGGATTAGACCCACAGCGGCAATTAACAAGTCATCTACATATTGCAGGAGGAGGACCTTGTCCTCATTGTCCCATTCCTCCAAGTCTCTGGCCAGGGCCTGGCCGAAAAGGGTGGGGGAATTTTTAAATCCCTGGGCCAACACTGTCCAGCAAAGCTGCTTTTTAACCCTCCTCTTGTCCTTCCACTGGCTCCACTCTGGGGCTTGCATGGCTGAGGGCTCAATTGCAAGGGTCATTATCCACGTATTCTTGGGGGGTAAGGTGAGGGTTATTTCATCTTCTATGACCTCCTTAAATGGTCTCTGCCAAATTGGCTTGATATTGTTCATAAGCTCCCAATCCCAGTTTTTTTTAACCTTTTTAGTTTTTGGCTTTTTTTTTTCTCTTCCTCCTCCTCAACAGCAGGGTCCTCATGAGGATATTACAGTTATCCCAGTCATGCTTATGGCTAGCCAGGCACCCCTCAAAGACTGAGATAAACTTGCTTGGGTTCATGGAGAATTTCCCTGCCTGTGCCTTAAAGGCTGCTAGGTCCACTGGGTTAAAAGGCACATGCATATAGACCTGCATAGTAGTGGCCTGATTCCTATCTGAGCCATGTCTGGACACCACGGTCTCGGTGATCAATGGATAAAATTCCACCGAGGGGGCAATCTCTGGGACCTGAGACACCTTGTCTTTATATGGTGGGGGTGTGATAGCCGAAGGGGACACCGGACCTGCCATTACAGCTGTGGGGGGGTTCTGGGGACTAACAGTAGCTACTACCGAACCTGTCGGAGTCAAATTACACTTTTGCAAAATATCTGACCTATCTCTTAGCAACATAAACAACTATACATACATATGTTCATTCCATTTACCCGTTCGCTGACAAAACAGAAGTAATTGAAGGATCGTGTTATAATTAAGTGATCCTTCCGGTGGCCACCTTTCCTGGTCCTCTAGTTGATATTGAGGCCAGTCTACTGTACAGAACCTTTTTAATCTACTTTTAGTCAATGGATCCGATTCAAACACTTTCCAGTTCACCAGAATGCATTCTAAGGGCGTACACCTTGCCCTGCCTGCAGTACTCTGTCCCTGCCCCATACCCTAGGGAGACACTGGGCGTCCCCAGGTCAAAACAGGTAAAAGTCCACACCACTGGACTGTTCCTACCTTATCCAAGGGACCGGTTCTGCACCATCGCCCGCAGCTGCTTCTCCACTACTCGAGCGCGTTGCACCGTTGTGCCCTCCGGGGTTGACCAAACCGTGTCTCCGCCGAGGCCCCCGATGAAGTCACCGGTGCGCGCTGGGCGTCGGTCGTCGCCGCAATCCGTCGACCTCCGAGAGGGGTCCGGGCAAAGCTAAATTTCAGCCTCGAGCCCCACGTTGGGCGACAAAACTGTTGCCGACACAGAGTGCCTGAGGACAGCAACAGCGGGGTCCGTTGCCCGGTGTGCTTCGCGCCAATAAACACACCAGGGTGGAGAAGCAATCAAAGTTTATTTGGGATCCCAAAGCGGTGCTAGGAGACTGGCACGTCTCAAATCAAGCACACCAACATAAGCGGCCTTTATCTTTTATACATTTTGCAGCTAAGCCTTTCCCTTCTTCCCCCGCCCTTTCTACCTCTCCCCCTTTCTCCCTCTGGTTACATTACACGACCTTGGCTATGCAGCTTGTTCTCACTGTTTCTTTCTGCAAGTAATCTTGTCCTTCAGCTAGAAGCATGTAGGTTTCCCTTATCACTACTGCTTCCCAGCTGCTGGCCTGTGAGGTTAGTAAAGTTTAACATGCAGGGGCTTTGATTCACTTTGGCCTAGAGCAGGGGGGCTTCATCGACTTTCGTGGTCTTCCACCCCCCCGAGTTACCTAGGGTGATGCCTAGTGACACCAACACTACCCAGTCATGGACAGCCTGGACCTTGTGCAGATCCATCTTGATTCCTTCTGGGGACAGGATAAAACCCAGGAACTTGGTAGAGGTCTGATCAAAAGTGCATTTCTCAAGTTTAGCATAGAGACTGTGTTGTCGTAGTGTCTCCAGGGCTGTGCAGATGTGAGCGGTGTGTTGGTCCAGATCATCTGAGAAGATCAATGTATACCACCACAAAGTATACCACCACAAACTGGTCCAGTGGTCTTGTACCATATTGGTAATGAAGTACTACAATGTCACTGGGGCATCAGTCAGTCTGAATGCATAACTAAATATTCAATGTGGCCACAGAGAGTGCAAAAGGCAATCTTCCATCCGTCCCCCTCTCAGATACAGATAAGATTGTAAACTCCCAGGAGATCCAGTTTTGTGAATATGTGGGCAGCCCCCATGTGGCCCAACAGGGATCAGAGGTAGCAAGTGATGGTTCTGGTTTGTTATCTGATTTAAGGCTCGGTAACCAACACAGAGGCAGAAGCTGCCATCCGTCTTTTTTACTAAAAGGACCAGGGTGCCAGCTGGTGAAGTCAACTTGTGGATGAACACCCAGGCCAGGTTCTCTTTGAGATATTGTCACAATGTCATGATTTCAGGCTCTGATGTTGCATATATCCGCCCAAATGGTATCTTCACCCCTGGCTCATAGGCATGCACAGCCTATTTCATTAGGGTGTGCACCCAGGGAGCCCCGTCCTAGCCCCGCCCCTGCCCTGGCCTAGTCCCGCCCCCATCCACTCCCTCCTACTTCCCACCCCCGACTTTCCCCCTCAGAACCCCCAACCCCCCCTGCTCCTTGTCCCCCCCGACTACCCTCTCCTGGGACCCCTGCCCCTAACTGCCCCCCCCCCTACCTAAGCCTCCCTGCTCCTTGTCCCCTGACTTGCCCCCCTAGGACCCTACCCCCTACCTGTCCCCTGACTGCCCCGACCCTTATCCACACCCCTGCCCCTAGACAGACCCCCGGGACTCCCACGCCTATTCAACTGCTCCCCACCCCCTGACAGGACCTCCAGAACTCCCAATCCATACAACCCCCCCGCTCCCTGCCTCCCCCAACCCCTCTCCACACCACTGCCTCCTGACTGCCCCCCCCAGAACTCCTGACTCATCCAACCCCTCCCAACTCCTTGTCCCCTGACCACCCCCTCCAGAGACCCCCCCAGGACCTTCCTTGCTCCCTGTCCCCTGACTGCCCTGACCCCTATCCACCCCCCGCCCCCTGAGAGACCCCGGGACTCCCATGCCCCATCCAATCCCCCCTGCTCCCTGACTGCCCCCTCCAGAGACCCCCCCCGCCCCTAACCACCACCACCCCCCGGGATCCCACCCCTTATCCAACCCACCCTGTTCCCTGACTGCCCCCACCCCTTATCCAACTCCCCTGGCCCCGGACCCCTTACCATGAGATGAGGCTGCTAGCCTCCCCGCGGAGCCAAACTCTGCCCCGCGGGAGCGCGCAACCCTGGCCCCCAGAGCACTGCGCGCGGCGGCATGGCTCCAGGGGAGTGGGGAGCGTGTCTGACTCCCCGCGGAGCCCCGGCCCCCAGAGCGCTGCGCGCGGCAGCATGGCTCCAGGGAAGCATGTCTGCCTCACCGCGGAGCCAAACACTGCCCCGCGGGAGTGCGCAGCCCTGGCCCCCAGAGTGCTGCGCGCGTGGCAGCATGGCTCCAGGGGAGGGAGGGAGGAAGGCGGGGGAGGGGCCGGCGGCTTGCTGCGCTCGGCCGGCCGCTCCGGCCTGGGAGTGCGGACCCCGCAGCTTGCCGCGCCGGGGAGTGGAGCCATTTGCCCACCCCTGCATTAGGGTGTGCCTGGGCACACCCGGCACACCCCGTGCGCACGCCTGTGCCCTGGCTGAAGTTCTACAGGGCAGCTGTAGTCCCGATGTGGGGGGAGGTTTTCTGCATTCTTCTTCTCAAAGACATCAGTGTAGTCATGGTGTGTGTGTGTGTGTGTGGGTTCCATAGTTCCCCCAGTGAGTGTTTCAATGCAGGCAACTACACCTACCTGAGCCTTCTTGGATCTAGGTGCAACATTTCTTAGTCCCTGCCCATGCTGTTGGCAGAATTCTGAGGAGAAAGTAACCTTCTGCTCTTGCCAATGCATGAGGGGTCATGAAATGTCAGCCAGGATTAGGGGAAAATGCGGGGAATGGATCATGCCAAATTGCATTCTTTCTCTGTTGTGTCCCTGAATAATTAACTCCAGAGGTACAGTCTCCTCCACAACTGGGCCTGGAGACGGCTGGAACTATCAGTACCTTCAGTCATGTCAGGCGCGGCTTTGCATAGCAGGGATATCTGTAGGGCCTGAGCAGTAGCTGCATTCGTGAAATTGTACACTGCTCCTGAATTGATGAGAATCTGTTGGAGGAGCATCCATTGGATAGCTGGATTGGCACCTGCAAATGAGAAGCCTCTAAATGGGTCTCTGGGTGCATCTCAGTGAGGACTAGGGAATGGGAATATTCTCTTCTCTCAAGGGCCTGGGCTGGCTTGTTTCCCCGAGCTCAGTGGCATTTGTGGCAGGCCAAGATAGCGTGGCCAGGTTCATCACAGAAGAGGCACAGGTGACGCTGACAGCACCATTCCTGTTCTTTGGGTGTCAGCTGATGATGAGGCAAATCTTGCATAGATTCATCAGGCGATAAAGAAGCTGAGGTCAGAGTATGCAAGTAGGGAGGCTGCAAAAAAAGTCTTTTCTCCTTTTGTTCTTGCAGCCGATTATCAATGCAGATGGTAAAGTCCTCAATG
The DNA here is from genome assembly GCF_002925995.2 of Terrapene triunguis. NCBI lineage: Eukaryota > Metazoa > Chordata > Testudines > Emydidae > Terrapene > Terrapene triunguis. The sequence goes on from NW_020693960.1 coordinate 11,913, forward strand.
GTATCTAGGCTCATAGGTGTCTCTACATCGGCCAGTTCATCATTGATTTCTTCCCGCAAGCCCCACCAGAACTCATACACCTGCGCTGCTTCATTCCACTTTGTACCCACTGAGGTGGCAGAAATGTGCTGCATAGGAGGCCACTATGCTTTGCTCCTGCCAGAGTCCTCTGGGCATGGCCTCATCTGTTTGAGCTCAGTGAGGGTCATCAAAGATGGTGACATGGATTGAAGAAAGACATCCCAGTTTGACAGCACCAGATTATGGCCTTCCAGCAGTCAGGCCCAGTCTAACACTTCTCCTTTCAGCAGGCTGATCACTGAGGCCACCTTGGCCAAGTCAGAGGCATAGATTTGGGGATGCATCAGAAACAGAAGGCAGCATTGGTTCACGAAACCTTGTAATCACCAGCAAATCCCATTGACCCATTGAGGCAAGGGTATTGCAGGCCCCTGTTTGGGGCAAGGTGCCACACACTGTGTTCACAGCACAGTATTCTCAGTGCTGAGCTGCCTTGCTTTACAGCTGTTCAATTTGGCCTGCAGTGCTTGATTATCTTCCTGGAGATGGAGGGCCCATTGGGTCAGTCCAGTGCTTCTGGTGGCTGTGTTGGTGCTGCTAGGTCCATCCTTCTCGCACTGGGCTCGGTCCTGCAGGCTTTTTGTGGTCCAAACAAGTTGTCACAGCCAGGTTGTGGGTGGCCAGATCTGGCACCCAGAGTCCAATGTCTTGACACAGGAGTCAAGAGTAAGCTGGATCGGGATACAGGGAGATCAGAAGCAGGAGACAAACTATCAGAACCACAAGTCGGTAACCAGAGTCAGGCCAGGTCAGGATACTAGGGGGTCAGAGGCAGGAGACAAACTGGAGGTCAGGAACTACAAGTCAGATGCCAGGAGATCAAGCTGAGGGAGGCAAGGGCCACATAGTCCAGAGCAGGGTAGAGCCCAGTTGTTCAGATAGCTTCCTGGTCCTGCTGCTGGTTTAAGTAGGGCCCGTGGGCCAATCAGCCACTCTGGGACTTTGCTGATCAGACCTCAGTGGTGGGCCTCACACTGAGGCTGGGCTTCATGGGTCTCAGGTAAGCTATTGTTAGTAGGCTGCTAGGTGGAGAGTTGGCACATGACTGTGCCACTGACCCTTGTGGGTCCAGGTTTGAGACCTGTGGGTCATGACCAGTAGTGCTAAAAATCCATTTGCCACAGAAAAATTTGCATTTTTACAGAGAATTTTTTGTTTTTACATTTTGTGAAAAAATAAAAACATATTAACTATTAATTACATTTTACTGACAGTACCAGTGTCACTTATTCAATGTGTGCAAACTCCCCCTCTTGTGGTTAATTTTTGAATGTGCTTTTAATTTACATAGCTAAACATATTCCAATAAACTGCTTCCGGCATATAAAGGTTATTCAATGGCGTATAGGGGTATGTGTTTTAATGAATCTCAAATTTCACTTCAGCCCCCAGATGTCAGTAATTAAAGTTAGGAAAAGATGCCGAAAACTTTAAAAATCATCCTAAAGACCATGTCACTGAGTTTGGACAAATGTCACACTGATGGTAATGTGCTATTCTGTAATGTATGCCGCCAGGCTGCAGATTACTTTCCAAGGCAAACAATTGTAAAACACATGAAAAGCACTAAACATAAACTGAATGAAAAGAAATGAAAACAAGAGACTGAAACAGCAGGGCCATTGAAAACACTAAAGAAACAATGCACTGTGACTGGATCATCCAGTGTTTTTGTGCATTTAAAAAACAATTTTCTGAAATATAGAATACAGACATAGAAGTATTTGGTATTTGTAAGAAATACAAATTGCAACTCTATTTATTTTATTTTATTATAATGATTGATGGCACTGGTAGGCTTTGAACTTGCTTAAAAATTGTAAATTATATCAATAAATCATTGTGTTCAACTGATACCTATATATATTGTGGTGAGGGAAACTAAAGTTCAGCATTTCCTTTTAATCGTGCAAAAGTGCAGATTTTTTTTTTTTTATTATCAAAGAATTTTGGGGGGGGGTTTATCACGGAAAACTAGGATCCGTGATCATGACACACACTGACCCAGCTCACTACACTCACATCAGCTGGATTCCATCAGCCCTGTGTCAACACACCACCTCATTTATGCCCCCGACTCATTTGCTGCCTTTCACACTACTGTACCCTGTTCCTGCAAGCAAGGAACTCATCTCCCTGAAGTCTTCATTCTCTAGTATACAAACATTTTTATTGCTGGTTTCAGAGACTCTGTTACTTCCCATTACTCACATGCAGTGCCTGGAGCAAAGGACAACTGTGTTACAGTGGAATGGTTTTCCTGGATGTGTTTCAGACTGGTTGGGAGGGTGTGCAGTTTGTGGCAGGGCCAGTGAGAAATTACAGACAGAATTTCTGTTACAGGACATTGATAGTTTTTTGTTTGAGGGACAGATCCTCTCTCTCTCTCTCTCTCTCTCTCTCTCTCACACACACACACACACACACACACACACACACACACACACACACACACACACACATGTCAAATACATGTACCTCATCTCTGAGAAATGAACCCTTCAATTTTCTGATTAATATCCTTCCAACACTTGTTAATAACTTTTGTGAAGTGTTGGGGTGCATTGGCAGAGCTGTGGTGTGCAGGAAGGTTGGGGTGTAGGGGGGTTGAGGTGCACTGATAGAGGATGAAAGGTGGCTGGAGTGCACTGGCAGAACTGGGGGGTGCAGAGGAGTTGGGATGCAGGAAGGTTGGGGTGCAGAGTGGTTTTGATGAACTGACAACTGGGAGAGCAGGGGGATTGGGGTGCATCGACAAAGCTGTGGTGTGCAGGCAGTTTGGAGTGCAGGGATGTTGGGGTGCCGGGTGGTTAGGGTGCACTGGCAGAGCTGGGAAGTTGGAGGGCAAGGGGTTGAGGTGCACTGGCAGAGCTGCAGAGTCCAAGGGGGTTGGAGTACAGGAAGGTGGGGATGCACTGGCAGCACTGGAGGATGGAGACATATAGGCGTGCAAGGTGGTTGGGATCTGTAAGGGGGTGTCCTAGCCAGTTAAACCTAATGTAAGGGGACTGTTGTTCCCTTACTAAAACTCAGTGGGGTTTTTTGGTTGGCTAGCTCCCAGTATCAAAAGGAAGGGGAAGGGTAAATGGGAAATCAGGACCCTGAGACTGACAGTCCCCAGGAACAATGGGGAGAGGCCAATGCTCCAGGTCAGCCTGATTGACAGGGCGGACAGGCTAATCAGGGAGTCAGGAGGCCAGGGGGGCCCCATCCTCCATGTGAGCTGGAATTGCCTGGGTCAGACAGAGTGGGGCTGAGCTAAGTAGAAAGCAGGGGCCCGAGCAGAGCTGGGGAGCAGAGCTGTGCCAGAGCCAGAGGGGCCAGAAAAACAGCCCAGGAAGCAGGTCAGAGCTGGGAATAGAGTCACAGAAGCAGCCTGCAGAGCAGACCTGTCCTGGGGGCAGAGCTGTAGCAACCGGGGCCAGAGAAGCAGCCCAGGGAGCTGGAGGCAGAGCAGCAGAAGTGCTGAGGCAGAGTGGAGCTGTAGCTGTCCGGAACTGGGTGCAGTGAGTAGTTCGGGAGAGCCAGTTGGACCCTAGGCTGAGGGCCCAGCACAGGAAGATGCCCCTAGCCAAGAGGCCTTGCAGGCCAGACTTGGAGGGGGATCATAACCCTTACAGGGCGGGGGCGATGCTGGGAAGAAGGGTCCTGCCACCTAAAGCCTGAGGGCATGTGGCCTCCGCCAGAGCAAGTGTCCAACCCAGGCATCCCTGCAGCACAGCCAGGGCCCGAGAAGTAGGCCTGGGACATGTGAGAAACAGATTGAACTTCCCTTACATTCCAGAGACGCTGGTTGTGATGTCCCCGTGCCACAGAGCAGGGTGACGTGTTTTCCTTTAACCTTTCCCATTTTTCCCTTTTTTTTTTTAAATTGATTGCTGTTTAATAAATTGTATTTGCTTTGAACTGTATGTAATGATCAGTGGGTCAGGCAAGCATCCAGTGCAGAGAGAGCACCCCGGAGCAAGGACACCCTAGCCCAGGGGTGGCTAACCTGTGGCTCTGGAGCCACATGCGGCTCTTCAGAAGTTAATATGTGGCTCCTTGTATAGGCACCGACTCCGGGGCTGGAGCTACACGCGCCAACTTTCCAATGCTCACTGCTCAACCCCTGGCTCTGCCACAGGCCCTGCCCCCACTCCACCCCTTCCTGCCCCCTCCCCTGAGCCTGCTGTGCCCTCACTCCTCCCACTTCCCCCCCCAGAGCCTCCTGCACCTCATGAAACAGCTGATCGGGAGGTGCGGGGAGGCACTGATTGGCAGGGCTGCTGGTGGGTGGGAGATGCTGCGAGCGGGTGGTGGGAGCTGCTTGGGGGCTGCTGACGTATTACTGTGGCGCTTTGGCAATGTACATTGGTAAATTCTGGCTCCTTCTCAGGCTCAGGTTGGCCATCCCTGCCCTAACCCCTGTCCTAAGTGACCATGACAAGGTTGAGGGTTGAGCCCCCCAGGAATCCTGGGCCCAGCCTTGTTGGGGTTATGAGAACTCCGCCACACAGGAGAGTGGAAGGGGCACCCTTGAGGTCAGGGAGGCCTCTGAGTAAAGGGAGTGGGAGCGAGAACTCAGATCCTTTCGCTAGCCAATTCCACCTGGGTAGTGTATAAGCCAGGAAAGTTCCCCACAATAGCGGGACCATTCTCCCGCTTACACTAAGGGGGCGGGGGGAGTCAGAAGTCCCCATTCCAGGGAAGTTACTGTGAGCACAGTATCAGAAACCAGACACAACTGGAAGAGAAGAGGTAGTCCTGGGTGTTAGCAGAGGGATGGGAGATCCCAGGACACCGTCAGTTTAAGGGCCCACAATCAGGAGCTCTGTAATGTAGATGTAATGTAATGTTTTCAAAGGGACACTATTAAGGGCCCAAAAGCAAGCTATTCCGCTGGTTAGGAAAGATAGAAAATGTGGCAAAAGACCACCTTGGCTTAACCACGAGATCTTGCATGATCTAAAAAATAAAAAGGAGTCATATAAAAAATGGAAACTAGGACAGATTACAAAGGATGAATATAGGCAAACAACACAGGAATGCAGGGGCAAGATTAGAAAGGCAAAGGCACAAAATGAGCTCAAA
>NW_020693960.1:17076-28436 GCF_002925995.2 Terrapene triunguis
GGGTAGGTTTAGCAGATAAAATAAAAAAAGAACAAGTTAAAAATCACTTAGAAAAGTTAGATGCCTGCAAGTCACAAGGGCCTGATGAAATGCATCCTAGAATACTCAAGGACCTCATAGAGGAGGTATCTGAGCCTCTAGCTATTATCTTTGGAAAATCATGGGAGACGGGAGAGATTCCAGAAGACTGGAAAAGGGCAAATATAGTGCCCATCTATAAAAAGGGAAATAAAAACAACCCAGGAAACTACAGACCAGTTAGTTTAACTTCTGTGCCAGGGAAGATAATGGAGCAAGCAATTAAGGAAATCATCTGCAAACACTTGGAAGGTGGTAAGGTGATAGGGAACAGCCAGCATGGATTTGTAAAGAACAAATCATGTCAAACCAATCTGATAGCTTTCTTCGATAGGATAACGAGTCTTGTGGATAAGGGAGAAGCTGTGGATGTGGTATACCTAGACTTTAGTAAGGCATTTGATACGGTCTCGCATGATATTCTTATCGATAAACTAGGCAAATACAATTTAGATGGGGCTACTATAAGGTGGGTGCATAACTGGCTGGATAACCGTACTCAGAGAGTTGTTATTAATGGTTCCCAATCCTGCTGGAAAGGCATAACGAGTGGGGTTCCGCAGGGGTCTGTTTTGGGACCGGCTCTGTTCAATATCTTCATTAACGACTTAGATATTGGTATAGAAAGTACGATTATTAAGTTTGCGGATGATACCAAACTGGGAGGGATTGCAACTGCTTTGGAGGACAGGGTCATAATTCAAAATGATCTGGACAAATTGGAGAAATGGTCTGAGTTAAACAGGATGAAGTTTAACAAAGACAAATGCAAAGTGCTCCACTTAGGAAGAAAAAATCAGTTTCACACATACAGAATGGGAAGAGACTGTCTAGGAAGGAGTACGGCAGAAAGGGATCTAGGGGTTATAGTGGACCACAAGCTAAATATGAGTCAACAGTGTGATGCTGTTGCAAAAAAAAGCAAACATGATTCTGGGATGTATTAACAGGTGTGTTGTGAGCAAGACACGAGAAGTCATTCTTCCGCTCTACTCTGCTCTGGTTAGGCCTCAGCTGGAGTATTGCGTCCAGTTCTGGGCACCGCATTTCAAGAAAGATGTGGAGAAATTGGAAAGGGTCCAGAGAAGAGCAACAAGAATGATTAAAGGTCTTGAGAACACGACCTATGAAGGAAGGCTGAAATAATTGGGTTTGTTTAGTTTGGAAAAGAGAAAACTGAGAGGGGACATGATAGCAGTTTTCAGGTATCTAAAAGGGTGTCATAAGGAGGAGGGAGAAAACTTGTTCACCTTAGCCTCTAAGGATAGAACAAGAAGCAATGGGCTTAAACTGCAGCAAGGGAGGTCTAGGTTGGACATTAGGAAAAAGTTCCTAACTGTCAGGGTGGTTAAACACTGGAATAAATTGCCTAGGGAGGTTGTGGAATCTCCATCTCTGGAGATATTTAAGAGTAGGTTAGATAAATGTCTATCAGGGATGGTCTAGACAGTATTTGGTCCTGCCATGCGGGCAGGGGACTGGCCTCGATGACCTCTCGAGGTCCCTTCCAGTCCTAGAATCTATGAATCTATGAATCTATGTAGGGTGGAGCAGGGCTCCCCTCTCCCCTGCCCAAGTGGGAGAAGCTCTCAGAAGGAGGGTAGTATATCCGCTGCCGTCTGTCTCAGAACAGGGTGCGCGTGGAGAGAGGAAGGAAGCCAGAAGGCTAGGCTTCTGCTGAGCAAAGTCTCTGTGGAGGACAGGAGCATGGAGATGGGTATGAACTGTGGTTGTTATGATGGACCTTGTGTTTGGGACACTGAGGACTAGTTTTAATTACCTTGGGCTACTGACCCAGTTTCAGGGGTGTTTTCACAGGGCCCTCCCTGAAGACAGGGACCAGAGGCAGGGCCATGCAGAAACACCTCTGGCTACAAAGGGGCACCTAGTGAATGGCAACTCTGCTATAGGATGTACTAGCAGAGCTGGGGCTACAGGGTGGTTGGGGTGCAGGGGGAGTTGGGAGCATTGGCAGATCTCAGGCTACAGAGGGGAGGGGTACATGATTGGGGTGCATTGGGAGAGGTGGGTGGGTACAATTCTTCACCTCTCCTACCATCCATCCACATTTATCCCCCTCCCCCTGCTCCAAACCTCTGTCTCCCTATGCCCCCACTCCTCTGCCCCCTAATGCCCCTCCTCCCCCCAGGAGCCGTTCACATGTCTGTTTCCCTCAAAATTCTTTGATTACATTCCCTCCAAAGCAAAATTGCCACCCATGACTCACAAATTGCAGGAACTCCAGCCACTCAGTTCAAAACTCCTTTTGTCTTAGGTCGGGGTTGTGATTAACTTATCCTTAGTTATGTTAATTGAAGGGTGAGTTCACAGCCATCAAAAGATCTGTGATTCATCCAGTCATTAGTACCTCTCAGTAGAAGGCAACAGAAAGAAACTGTTTTTCTGGGAGGCCTGTAATAACTAAGGAACCCCTTGCTTAAATGACCCCAAAATTTTATCCCTAACACTACTCTGCACCCCTATGAGGCATACCATATTTCAAAGCAACCCGACTAACTGGATTTTAGTGCACTTATGATTATCGAGTGAGTGTAAAGCATATAAAATGGTGGGAATGGAAACCCTCTAGGTCAGTGGTTTTCAACCTGTGGTCTAAGATTGCCAAAGGGGTTTGCACCTTTGTCACAAGTTGTCATCCCTGGGGTGCAGTCTGGGAGCTGTAGGAACCCCTGGGCCCCTCTAACCACTCAGCTGGGTTGGCTTTGCTCACACTGTTTGGGGACACAACCAGCCTAACCCAGGCCCTGTTATCACCCAACACGACAGTAGGTGGCGCCAACACACCCAAACTGAGAGCCGCTTCACCCAAGCCACTCAAATACATGCAGCAGACAGCAACCAATTTCCCAGGTTTCCAGACTCTCATCCCCCACTGGAGTATACACCCAAAATTATACCATCTTGTATTGCACAGGGAACTGTTCTGCATAAGCTCATAAAATTCGCCCTCTCCCTCAATGTGGAGAGGAATATACAACAGCCTTTACCCCGGAGTTATGATTCCCATACACTTCACTCCAATTCACTGGTTTAGATAAAGCAAAAACAAGTCTATTAACTACAAAAGATAGATTTTTAAGTGATTATAAGGGATAGCAAATAGATCAAAGCAGATTACCTAGCAAATAAAAAATGCAAACTAAGCTTAATATACTAAATAGATAGGGTGAGAATCTGCTATTCATACCCAAAGAGATGATACAAGCAGGCTGCAGTTTCTTAAGGGGCAAGCTGCACTTGCTTTACAGCTTGGAATCCCCAGGTGTTTCATTCACAGGCTAGAAATCCCTTTAGCTTAGGTCCAGCACTTCCCCCACTTCAGTCTTTGTTTCTCAGGTCTTTGCAGGATCCTTCTTTTGTGGGGAGTGAAGAACCCCAGATGATGTCACTCCCTGCCTTATATAGCTTTTGCATATGGCAGGAACCCTTTGTTTCAAAGCTTGGTTCCCAGACCAGTCTGTGGAAAAATACTGACATCCCAAGATGGAGTTCAGCATCATGTGTAGGGCCCTAGCAAATTCACGGTCCATTTTGGTCAATTTCACAGTCATTGGATTTTAAAATAATAAATTTAACGATTTCAGCTATTAAATCTGAAATTTCATGGTGTTGTAATTGTAGGGTTGCTTGTTAGGAGTGCTAGTGCCAATGTAGGATTCAGGCCTGTACTTTCGCCTGAGATAGTATTTTGAGTTAGATTTTTTTGATACACATACATTCTTACTAATATGTGTGAACAAAAGGATCCTTACTAATATGTGTAAACAAAGGACAAAAATACTGTGTATGTTGCCTCTGCCTAGCCAGATGGGTTTGTTAGTATAGTGGGAACAAATAAGAGCAGTTAAAGTGTTTCTGGGCATGGTCGGGGTATAAAATATGAGCGCACACTTGAAGACTGCCTAAACTCCTATCTCAAGGCAAGGTCAAGCAACCAGTCGGGAGGAACAAGAGGAGATTGGGAGGAAGGTAAAACACTAACAGGCTGGAGAAATGCCTGCACCTGACTGTAGCACAACCTCACTCCTTACCCCTCCCATGGGGTACAAAAGAGATGGGACAAAGACCCCAGACCCACAACCCCCCAAAACGGAACATATTCATAAGTTGTAAGAGTTGGGACTGTGGGTGTGCATTTCAGGTATAATTATGCCTGCCCAAGGGGGTGGGGCGGAACACTGGGAAACAAGGCTCTGCAGCATCACAGTTATGGTATACATGGTTGCTGGAAACTAACCCCAATAAACATTGCATTGCCTACACTTTGGACTTCTGGTCGTCTGCTTTCTGTCTGCATGACAAGAACCAGGGGAGAGGGTAAAGGGAAAGCCCTCTGTCAAGGCTGATTCCCCACTCTGGCACTCTGAGTGCAGAAGGTGGGGGCCAGCAAGGATTCTAAAACTTAATACTGGCCACTCCAGGCTTGTATTAAACTCCCAAGATTACAGCTTTTCTCTGACCTTGGATGGGTAGATTCTGCCACCACCCAAATGCAAAAACCCCTTTGAGAACCCAGGAAGGCACACCTGAGAATTCCTTCCTGTGGGGTACCCTGAAGCCCTCTCACCCCCCTCCCCTCCGGGGAAGAGCTGAGAAAGAAAACAAAGGAAATCAGCTAATTAAACAACATATGCACAAACCTCTTAGGGACACAAATCCAATCCTGTTCTTAAAAAAGGTAAATTTTATTAAAAACAAAAAGAAAGAAAATACATCTGGAACTTAGGCTTTTTGCTAGGTTTTTAAAAAAAAACAACAATTACAAGGATTAAGCATCAAGATAGCTTCTTGAGGTCCAGCTTAAAGGTTACAAGCAAAACAAAAGCACCTGGGAGGAGTCCACAAGCCATAAAGAAATAGAAGAGATAAACCTAATTGCGGGTTCCTAGACATTTCCTGATCTACTTACATATCTAGGGTTTCAAATGAGTAGTTTCTAGGTATGATCTGGTGATTTTTCATACCTGACCCAAAGCTTTTTACAGCATAATTCCAGCCCTGTCTCTGCTCTCTGGGAGAACAACACAGACAGACAAAGGGGAACTTTTATTCCCAATTTTAAAAAGTTCTAGCCTTACCATTGGCCCTTTTGTCAGGTGCCCACTCCCTTCCTTTTACCTATGCAGGGAGACTTTTTAATCCTTTACAGGTAAAGCAAGTAGAGAACAACTACCAAAAGGGATTTATAGCTAACTGGCTGGCTGGGTATCCATAAAAGGGAGCTACCCCCCCCTTTCATTTATCACACCCTCTAACAGTCCTGACCCAAAAAGGAGTGTGGGGGGGTGCGGTACTGCTACCATTACTTCTGTGCTGCTGCTGGCGGTGGCACTAGGCAGCTGGAGGGCGGCGGCTGCTGGCCGGGACTCCAGCTCCAAAGGCAGAGCTGCTGCCAGCAGCAGCGCAGAAGTAAGGATGGCATGTTATGGTGTATTGCCACCCTTACTTCTGTGCTGCTGTCTGCAGAGCTGGGCCGTCAGTCAGCAGCTGTCACTCTCCAGCCACCCAGCTCTGAAGGCAGCAGCACAGAAGTAAAGTGGCATGGTATGGTATTGCCACCCTTACTTCTGTGCTGCTGCTGGCGGGGTGCTGCCTTCAGAGTGGGGCGCCTGGCCAACAGCCGCCGCTCTCCAGCCACCCAGCTATGAAGGCAGTGCAGAAGTAAGGGTGACAATATCACGACCCCCCTAAAATAACCTTGTGACCCCACTACAACTCCCTTTTAGGTCAGGACTAAGGTAGAGGCGGGGAAGGGGTGGAGTGGGAGCAGGGCCTGGGACAGAGCCGGGGGTCAAGCACCCCCGGTGCTTTGGAAAGTCGACGCCTGTGACAAGGGAGGTAACCAACACCTGGGTGGATGCTGCTGAACAGAAATCACCAGCCATTGTCCAGCAAGGGAGCTACAACCTGCATAAGGCCACACCAGGGGAATTGCTCAACCTTGCCTGGGGAATCAGCAATGCCCACCAGACATGCCTGAACTTGTGTTCTCCAAGCACATGGGACTGAGGGTATAAAACAGAACACAGGGGCCTATGCTTGGCCTTTCTCCTGCCCCCTTCCCCTATGCTGGAAGCAATAAAGACACTCAGAAGACTGAAGACTCCAACAGAGGAGACTGGCCCAGATTTAAGGAACAAACCTGTATATTAAAGACTGCAGTATCCAGTGGAGTGAGAAAAACTGCTTAATCTAAATGTTGCCCAGTCTAATAGGGTTGAGAGTTTAGACTGCGTGCTTATATTTTATTTTATTTTGGTAACTAACTCTCATTTTTTGCCTATCACTTATAATCACTTACAATCTATCTTTTGTAGTCAATAAACTTCTTTTACTATTTATCTTTACCAGTGAGTTTGCCTGAAGTGTTTGGTAAGGGTGTGCTTGCTCAGGTTTACAAAGGCTGGTGTATATCCACTTTCCATTGATGAAGTGGTGTACCAATTAATAAATTTGCACTGCTCTGGGCAGTGCAAGCTGGTATATTCCTGAGGTACAAGGTTGGGGAGCTGGGGGGACTTGGCTGACGCCTATCTCTGTGTGATTCATGAGTGGCTCTGGGAGCACTCATGCAATCTAGATGGGTGTGGGGCTCCACATGCTGTTGTGCTGAATGATAACAGGGCCTAGAGGGGTTTGCTGCTTGTCACTAGCAAAGCATTGTGAGAGACAGCCCAGGCTGGAGAGTAAAGGGGGCATGGCAGTCCCACAATCCCATGCTGCACCTCAGGGATTCCGTCACACATACAAATGGGATAATCATATTCAGCAAATCATAGCTTTTCCAATGACACCTCACATGACTTATCTTGCATTAAATATATTATAATTATGTCAGAATCGTATAAGAATATCACTGCGAAGAATATGGGGTGCAGTGTCACAGTTGGGAATGGAAACCCTCTAGTTCAGTGGTTTTCAACCTGTGATCTAAGATTTCCAAAGGGGTCTGCACCTCCATTCGAAATTTTTTAGGGGGCCACAAATGAAAAAGGTTGAAAACCACTGATCTAGCTGTTTTTTGGAATAGGCGCATCCACAGTGTAAACAAAAAAACAAAACAAAAAAGATACATTTTCTTATTGTTCTCAGTTTGGGTCTGTGACGCATGACCAGAAAGGGTTAAACATCCTGCAGAATGAATTACTCAAATTCAACCCTTAAAGACATATGGGGAGATAATGTTTTTGTGTATTTACATATATATGGGTAGTGGTCAACAATGTAATCAACAGTCCCTATCTATGCTGTATTCTGATAATTCAGAGGTCAAAATAACATCCTAGCATTTAAATGAATTGTAAACACGGGATATCGCTGTATTTGTCTCTCTTTGAAATGTATAGCAAGGAACAGGCAATTGCCTTATGATAATTCATATAGCTAAGTACCGGTGATGGACCTACTTCAAAGTTACCCTAATTACGGTACCTATTGTAAACCAAGGGGCTCTGACCTTCAAAGAAGGCCTGAATTGTATAAAAGATGTTTGGGTCCCAATTCTTTTTATCTCCGATCTGCTTGAGGTTTCATGCAGGGGAAGCCTAAGCCATCAGGACTGAGATCCCTGTTCTGAATGGACCACCCTGAAGATAAACATTGGACTATAACCTATGGACTATTTCTGAAAGAACTCTTTGCAACTACAAAGCTCATCATCTCTGCTATGAATCTGAATCTCAAGACTGACTCATGTCTGTATGTATATTGATCTTTTAACCATACTTTCTTTTCTTTTTTAATAAATTTTAGTTTAGTTAATAAGAATTGGATGTAAGCATATATTTGGGTAAAATCTGGAATATTCATTAACCTGGGAGGTAACGTGTCCGATCCTTTGGGATTGGTAGAACCTTTTCTTTTATAAGATGAAATAAGATTTTCAGAAATCTTCATCATATTTGACTTGGGTACCTGGATGGAGGCCTGAGACTGGGTTACTTTAAGGGAACTGTGTTGTTGGCTTCTGGGCAACCAGTGAGATGATAAAGAAGCTGATTTGTGCTGGCTTGGTAAATCTAAGTATACCTCTACCTCGAGATAACGCTGTCCTCGGGAGCCAAAAAAATCTTACCGTGTTATAGGTGAAACCGTGTTATATCGAACTTGCTTTGATCCGCCGAAGTGCGCAGCCTCGCCCCCCCCCCCGAACACTGCTTTACCGTGTTATATCCAAATTCGTGTTATATCGGGTCGTGTTATATCGGGGTAGAGGTGTATTGGGATATCCACCAGCTTTGGGATTGTCTGCCCCATTCTTTGCAGTTCACCCTAATTGAGTGACCTCAGCTGGCCTCCACTGGATCCCGGTCACAGGGTCCCTCAAAGATTAAGCAGATGCCATGAACTACCTGTGATAAAACTCAACAGATTGAGACCATTGTGACCAGCATCACGTCAATAATTTGATCTCCAGATCTGCCCCCCAAAAAAACAAAAACCCTAGAACCTTTTTTTTTAAATGGCTATCTTTCTAGACCCTTTTATCTCTGGAACCCCTGGCCAAAATGACTCCAAATTTGGATTACTAATCCTACTCTTCACCCTCCCGAGGCACACCAAATTTAAAAGAAAACGAACTGAACATGTCAATTTTAGAGGACTTAGAAAGATCCACCTTTAAACAAATGTCATGACATAACCTTATCTATAGGGGTGCTCCTGCACCACTGTAATACTGATGTGCACATCAATTTCCATCATCTTTATTATTCATGAGGTAAATCTAGAGATGGCTAATTGCCCATGAGAAATTTTAAACACTGGGGTGTTTTTTAAAGAGAGATACAAATACCACACATCTGAAAAATCAACATAATATTAATTAAACATGAGGGATGACATAAATTTGTATACAATAACCCAGGGGTCGGCAACCTTTCAGAAGTGGTGTGCTGAGACTTCATTTATTCACTCTAATTTAAGGTTTCGCGTGCCAGTAATATATTTTAACATTTTTAGAAGATCTCTTTCTATAAGTCTATAATATATAACTAAACTATTGTTGTATGTAAAGTAAATAAGGTTTTTAAAATGTTGTGCCACCTTTGGCATGCGTGCCATAGGTTGCCTACCCCTGCAATAACCTTTTCAACTTTGCAAAAAACTTGGCTAATTTTGACCTCAGCTATTTGTGAGTTAAGTCTATATAGACCCAGCTACCCATGAGGTGTTTTAAAACCACTACATCTGCAAAATGGTGAGAGGGGTAGGGGAAAAGAATCACAAATTTGCGAAAGTCTATCTGCCTGCTCATATATGGAAAACTCTTCTGGGCCTACCCTGTCTCACTTATTGCAACCTTCTCCTGCTAGATTCCCTGAAACTCAGATCATATTCTCTAGTCCACACAAAACCCAGATGCTACAATCATTTCCCTGACTCATGATGCTGACCACATTACCTTGCCTCTTACACTGTTTCAAGACCAAGATTCTTGTCCTCGCCTTCAAGGGCCCGCACACCTCTGACCCTCCCAATTTACCCACTATTTTCTCTTATTGCATGGCCCCTTGCCCTCCACTCCCCAGTGATGCCATTGTCTGCCTGTTTATCCACTTCCTGCAGAAGGTCCCTTCCTTCTGCCATGCTGCCCCAGGTATGTACATAGGCGGTGAGTTATATGGGCTCATGGTGCCCGGGCTCCAGCAATATTCAGGGCCTGGGAGCCCAGCTCCACCAATGTTCGGGACCGGGTCTCTCCCCCGGCCCCGCCTGCTGCCCCCACGCGCCTCCCCCGAGTGTCCCCCAGCCCCCATTTGTTGCCCCCGCTCGCCTTCAGGTCCCAGTAGCAGAGCATCCCTGTCTCTCCCTTGCAGTGCCATGCTGCCTCCCTCCCTCGGCTGCTGCCGCATGGTCCTAGTGCCCCCCCATCCACTACTGCCAGGGCAGCCGACCCTGAGCCTGCCCTTCCCCCTCAGACCCTTTCTTTTTCCAATGGGACCCTCCACCAGCACAGGGGGGGGCCCCCGCCCACAGTCACCACTCCTGTCCCATGCTGGACAAGGGGCAGCCCCATCCCCCACCCTCAGTGAGGCTACAGTGAGGAGCAGCAGCAGGGGAGGAGGTACACATGTGATGGCAGCCCGCCCCCCCCAGCACCCACCGCAGGAGAGACAAGGGGGCTTCATGTACCTGAGAGGGGCCCTAGGAGCACGTGCAATGACAGTGGTGCGAGGTGAGTGTGGTGCAGGGGGGCAGGTGGGGGGGGGCCCCCCGGAGCTCACTGCTGCCTGTGGGGAGAGGGCTGGGGGGAATCCTCCTCTCTGGCCCTTGCCCCAGGGCAGCCTGTCTGCACCCCAAACTCCTCATCCCCAGCCCTGTCCCACCCCAGAGCCCTCACCCCCTGCACCTCAACCCTCTGCCCCAGCCCTGAGCCCCTCCCACACCCCAAACCCCTCATCCCCAGCCCCACCTAGAGCCCTCACCCCCTGTATCCCAACCCTCTGCCCTAGCCCTGAGCCCCCTCCCACACCCCAAACCCCTCATCCACAGCCCTCACCCCTGCACCCCAGCCCTCTGCCTGAGCCCCTCCCACACCCCAAACCCCTCATCACCAGCCCCACCCGAGAGCCCTCACATTTTTACATTATTTTAAAAAATATACAGTAACTCCTCACTTAATGTTGTAGTTACGTTCCTGAAAAATGCTACTTTAAGTGAAATGATGTTAAGGGAATCCAATTTCCCCATAAGAATTAATGTAAATGGGGGGTTAGGTTCCAGGGAATTTTTTTTTTTTTTGCCAGACAAAAGACTATATTTTATATATATACACAGTATCAGTTTTAAACAAACAATTTAATACTGTACACAGCAATGATGATTGTGAAGCTTGGTTGAGGTGGTGAAGTCAGAGGGTGGGATATTTTACTGCTAAATGATGAACTAGCACTCGGCTGAGCCCTCAAGGGTTAACACATTGTTGTTAATGCAGCCTCACACTCTATAAGGCAGCAGGAATGGAGGGGGGAGGGAGGAAGACAGCATGGCAGAGAGAAAGACAGAGACACACACCCTATGTGTGAGAGAGAGACTGTGAGACAGCAGCTGCTGCCAGCAAGCTCCCTCCATTCTGAGCCCTGTCATGCCCCCAGCCCCCCACTCTGTGGAGATGGGGGTGTTGGGGTTACTAGGCCTATATGAGCCAGAGTTCTTCCATGTTTAAACTCTGTCCTTCCATGTTTAACTCTAATCGACCTCAAGAGCCAAGGACAGGAATTGGAATGTGTAAATAGCTAGTTACCAATTACAATCCCCCC
>NW_020693961.1:0-5653 GCF_002925995.2 Terrapene triunguis
CAAAGCAATAACACATGACATAGGCCTGGTCTACACTGGGGGGGGGGAGGGGGAGGTGTCGTTGTAAGTTAAGCAACTTCAGCTACGGGAATAGCGTAGCTGAAGTCGACGTATCTTATTTCGACTTACCTACTGTCCTCACGGCGCGGGATCAACGGCCGCGGCTCCCCAGTTGACTCCACTACCGCC
Organism: Terrapene triunguis; assembly: GCF_002925995.2. Classification (NCBI taxonomy): domain Eukaryota; kingdom Metazoa; phylum Chordata; order Testudines; family Emydidae; genus Terrapene; species Terrapene triunguis. The sequence goes on from NW_020693961.1 coordinate 190, forward strand.
GCTCGCCCTGCTGGAGTTCCGGAGTCGACGGGAGCGCGTTCAGGGATCGATATATCGCGTCTAGACGAGATGCGATATATCAATCCCCGATAGATCGATCGCTACCCGCCGATCCGGCGGGTAGACTGGACATACCCTAAGGCCTGGTCTACACTAGGCTTTTATGTCGAATTTAGCGCCGTTATATCGAATTAACCCTGCACCCGTCCACACCAGGAAGCCATTTAGTTCGACATAGAGCTCTCTTTAAATCGATTTCTGTAATCCTCCCCAACGAGAGGAGTAGCGCTAAATTCGAAATGGCCATATCGAATTAGGCTAGGTGTGGATGGAAATCGACGCTAATAGCTCCGGGAGCTATCCCACAGTGCACCACTCTGTTGACGCTCTGGACAGCAGTCCGAGCTCGGATGCTCTGACCAGCCACACCCCGGGAAAATTTGAATTCCTTTTCCTGTCTGGGCAGTTTGAAGCGCAGTTTCTGTTTGGACACCGTGGCGAGCTCAGCAGCAGTGGCAGCAGTGGCAACGATGCAGAGCTCTCCAGCAGAGATGGCCGTGCAATCCAATAGAAAGAGGGCCCCAGCATGGACTGATCGGGAAGTCTTGGATCTCATCGCTGTGTGGGGAGATGAGTCCGTGCTTTCCGAGCTGCGCTCCAAAAGACGGAATGCAAAGATCTATGAGAAGATCTCTAAAGCCATGGCAGAGAGAGGCTACAGCCGGGATGCAATGCAGTGCCGCGTGAAAATCAAGGAGCTGAGACAAGGCTACCAGAAGACCAAAGAGGCAAACGGACGCTCCGGATCCCAGCCTCACACATCCCGTTTCTACGAGGCACTGCATTCCATCCTAGGTGCGGCCGCCACCACTACCCCACCCCTGACCGTGGACTCTGAGGATGGGATATTGTCCGCGGCCGGTTCCTCAGCGGACGGGGAAGAGGAGGAAGGAGATGAGGAGGACGAGGCAGTAGACAGCGCTTACAACGCTGATTTGCCCGACAGCCAGGAGCTCTTCATCACCCTGACAGAGATCCCCTACCAACCCTCCCCAGCCGTTACCCCAGACACAGATTCAGGGGAAGGATCAAGCAGTAAGTGTTTTAAATATCCAAACATTTATTTACAACATAACTGGCATATTTAAAATATTAACAGTAGCTAAAGTGCTTTAAAACATGTAAACATTTATTTGCAACAAAACAGGAAGATTGAAAATATGAACAGTGGGTAAAGTGCTTCAAAACATGTAAACAGGAAAGTCAAACAAAAGGGGAATCAGTGCAAAGTGTATCATGATTACTCCGTCTTTGGGCGCCTCAATATATAGTCCGAACCATTTTAAAAAAATCTCACAATGTCCGCTTCATGATTATAGTGCCCAAAACCCTGCAGTCATTTGTCCCTCCAAGGGCACCTAAGCCAAGAACTGGTCAATGTAACCGGGGATCGAGGCGACATCCTCCGGGGAGAACTCCTCATACACCTCCTGCAGGTGTTTTTCAAGCCTCATCAGCAGGTTCCTGGGCAGGGACAGCTTATTAGGCCCCCCGTGGTAGGACACGTTTCCCTGCCACAACGCCAGCAGGTACTCCGGGATCATGGCCTTGCACAGCAGTGCAGCAAATGGCCCCGGTTTCTGCAGGCTGTCCCGGAGCATCTTCTCCTTCTGGCTCTCGGAGACCTTCAGGAGGGTGATGTCAGGCATGACTCCCTGCTGTGAAATCGGTAGGGGAAAGTTAGTATTGGGACTGCTTGCCCGTCCCTTTACAGAACTGCAACCGCCGGTTTACAGCCACGCGGTTTACAGCCGCGAGGGGGTGGGACAGGGCCAGAGTTCATGCTTGCAGGATTGCTGCCAGCAGAGACTCGCATTGCTTTCTATGTGAAAGGAGGCCAGTGCCACTCTTAAAGTTTTAAGCGGCCACAAGTCTACGGCTTACCATGTTTGCCATCTAGACAAAGTCCGGTGTCCTGCCCTGCTCCTCAGCTCGCCACAGCAAGACCGCAGGCACTGTAGGCGAGGGCCGAAAATTCGACCTTGTCCTCAGTGCGCGTGTGATAGGTGCTCTGCATGGTCTTGTTCACAGAGAAAGACTATGTTCTCTGTTCACAGATACATTGATCTGTCTCAGGAATTCACTCCCTTTTTCCAATTCCCACAGCCACATCTGCCCAGAGGCTAGCGCACATTAGGAGGAGGAAGAAGAGGACACGGGAAGACATGTTTGCTGAACTAATGGGATGCTCCCGAGCACAGGCAGCCCAGCAGACACAGTGGAGGGAGAACTTGTCCCAAATGCACTGGGCAAACATGGAACGGGAGGAGAGGTGGCGACAGGAGGACAGGCAGGCTACTCAAACGCTGCTTGGACTAATGAGGGAGCAAACGGACACGCTCCGCCGCCTTGTGGATGTTCTGCAGGACCGGAGGCAGGAGGAGAGAGCCCCGCTGCAGTCTCTCTGTAACTGCCCTGCCCCGCCACCAAGTCCCATACACCCCTCACCCAAAGTCCAAACACGGAGGGGTGGAAGGGGCCGGGAAAAATTTCACTCCACCCCTGCGGACTGCTCTACCACTAGAAGGCTCTCATTCCCCAAAATTTGAAAAGTCCTTTCCTACCCGCCTCACACAAGACCCCGTCCAAGTTTCACCCCCCCGTTCCATGTGCGGTTGTTAATAAAGAATACGTTTCTGTTCATTTCTGTTTCCATCCTCTTCTTTTGGAGGGGAGTCTGTCTGGAGGGGGGGGAAGGGCCTTGGTCATTGGACAGGACAGTCACCTTTAGCAGGGGGCAGGTGCAGCAGCAGGGCACATATACAGTGCAGTGACTAGTTATCCTGGTTAGTCTGGGAGGTGGTTTTCATGTTTTCTGTGGTGGGGGCGGTGGTGTTGCTCTGTGACTTGGTGGCGGGGGAGGGCAGTTACAGATCTTATGCAGCGGTCCTTACCCTGGATCACAGAGCCGCGCAGCAGGGGATCTGTAACCCTCCTCCCCCTGCAAGACAGTCACATAGCCGACACATACACGCAGTCCCGGCCAGGAGGGCTGGCAGGCTCCGTTGAAACTACCAGTCCACCACCGCGGAGCCTGTCTTTCCTGGATTTTAGAAGCATCATTTGCATCACAACCCTAAACCCGCCCCCCGCCACAGTCTGCGTCCCAGGTTTAAAACATTCCCGCGAAAACAGTAATAAAGACAACGGTGTCCATGAACAAAACAGAACAGATTTTATTTTTTGGGAAGGGGGTGAAGGGGGTATGTAAGTGGAGAGGATAGTCGACGGCAACTGGGTAAAGAAACGGGGGCAGGTTCAGCTTCTCTGTAAACAAACTTAATAGTCACTAGTTGCCCTGCTCACTCAGGAACCTAGCTTTCAAAGCCTCCCGGATGCACAGCGCGTCCCGCTGGGCTCTTCTAATCGCCCGGCTGTCTGGCTGGGCATAATCAGCAGCCAGGCTATTTGCCTCAACCTCCCACCCCGCCATAAAGGTCTCCCCCTTGCTCTCACACAGATTGTGGAGCACACAGCAAGCTGCAATAACGATGGGGATATTGGTTTCACTGAGATCACAGCGAGTGAGTAAGCTTCTCCATCTCCCTTTGAGACGGCCAAAAGCACACTCCACCACCATTCTGCACTTGCTCAGCCGGTAGTTGAAGAGTTCTTTTTCTGTGTCCAGGGCGCCAGTATAGGGCTTCATGAGCCAGGGCATTAGCGGGTAGGCTGGGTCCCCGAGGATCACTGTAGGCATCTCCACATCCCCAACAGTTATCTTGTGGTCCGGGAAGTAAATACCTTCCTGCAGCCGTCTAAACAGACCAGAGTTCCTGAACACGCGAGCGTCATGAACCTTGCCTGGCCATCCGACGTAGATGTTTGTAAACCGTCCCCGATGGTCCACCAGTGCTTGCAGCACCATTGAAAAGTAGCCCTTTCTATTGATGTACTGGCTGGCCTGGTGGCCCGGTCCCAGGATAGGGATGTGAGTCCCATCTATAGCCCCACCGCAGTTTGGGAATCCCATCGCGGCAAAGCCATCTATGATGACCTGCGCGTTTCCCAGAGTCACTACCTTTGACAGCAGTACCTTGACGATTGCCTTGGCTACTTGCATGACAACAACCCCCACGGTAGATTTGCCCACGCCAAAGTGGTTCGCGACTGACCGGTAGCTGTCCGGCGTTGCAAGCTTCCAGAGGGCTATGGCCACTCGCTTCTGGACAGTCAGGGCTGCTCGCATCCGGGTGTCCTTGCGCTTCAGGGCAGGGGACAGCAACTCACAAAGTTCGAGGAAAGTCCCCTTCCGCATGCGAAAGTTTCGCAGCCACTGGGATTCATCCCAGACCTGAAGCACTATACGGTCCCACCAGTCCGTGCTTGTTTCCCGGGCCCAGAATCGCCGTTCAACAAAATCCACATGCCCCATTGCCACCGTGATGTCCTGGGCGCTGGGGCTCGTGGTTTCTGACAGCTCTGTGCTACTCTCCGACTTCAGGCCCTCACGGCGGTGCCGTAGCCTCCTCGCCTGATTTCTCTGCATCTGCCTGTGGGAAAGGTGTATGATAAGGTGCGAGGCGTTGAGAACTGCCACAACTGCAGCGATGGTCGCAGCGGGATCCATGATCGCAGTGCTGTGGCGTCCGCGCTGTCACTGATCAAAAAGTGCGCGAACTGATTTCCCGCCGGCGCTTTCAGGGAGGGAGGCAGGGCGGTAGTGACTGACGGATGACGACAGTTACCCAAAAGCACCCTTGCCACAATTTTTTACCCAGAAGCCATTGGGGGCTCGACCCAGAATTCCACTGGGCAGCGGGGACTGCGGGAACTGTGGGATAGCTGCCCACAGTGCACTGCTTCCAATGTCGACGCTTTCCCTGGTAGTGTGGACTGACAAAGTCGAATTACTGTCCTTAGTGTAGACACACACGTTCGACTTTCTAATATCGATTGCACATATTCGATTTAACTAAAATCGAACTACTCTCGTAGTGTAGACATACCCTAAGTGTATTTGTCCACTCCTAACGAGGAGTAAGCCACCGAACCCGAAAGCTGTTTCTCCAAACACAGCTAGGCATATATTAAGCCATCCTGCCTTAAACTCTGGAAATGTCTCCTTGCCGCAGAAAATACCAATTTCTTTCCATGCAGTGTTGAAGTTCATCTTCCATCCATGCTCTTTAGCGTTGTATTGCAGAGACCTGATTTTTTCCACTGCTTTTGTGGTTATTTATATCTGTATGGCATGCAGGGAGAGGGGAGTATAATATTACCAGTGGCACTCATGAGAGGAGGGGTCTCATTTGGTGGGGTTTGACACTCACTTTGCAAAGATGTAGGTGCTCTCACAAGAGAGTGGGGAATGCAGCTTCAGTCTGGGTTCTCTGCACGTCTTGACTTTCCTCTTTAGGGCCCCAGTGCTATGAGTACTGTCATCCAGTGACGAACAGGAGAT
>NW_020693962.1:0-30651 GCF_002925995.2 Terrapene triunguis
AGGACGCCGGGGGTGCAGGGCCCTGAGTCCCCCCATACTCCGTGACACCATCTCAGTCGGCAATGTTGGGTAGGCTCTTCTTTTTGCCTCTCTCACACGGTGGGGCTCTGCCCTGAACCCTCCTCCCATCACGCCTTTAGGACTACAAGTAGAAAGCACCCCTTGTAACGACACCTGAAATAGTCACTCTGCACAGCAGACTCTGGTCAGACACACCAAACCCGTGGGGGGAAAAACCATTGAAATTGGGCTTGGTTTTGGCTTGTAGCTTATTGCTTATTGTAGCTTGTTGCTTCTGGCAAGCAGGGGCAAGGAGGGGCAAGGGGGGGAGAGAGTCAGGTGTGCACAGCGGGCCCAGCAGAGTCCCAGACTGCACGCCAGGAGAGATCTCGTCACATAGAGTGTTGGAGTTCTTAGGAATTGGCTAGTTTTGAAATGGGATTAGCTTGATTTTTGGCTTATTGTGAAAGTCGGGGTGTTTATTTACCCCATAAAAGTTGGCAACGGTGACTCTGGTCCCTTCCCCAGCCTTAATCCCTCAGAGCCCCATACCCAACAAGGAAGCAAATGGCCTGTGAAGAAAATTACAGCGAGTACAGATGAAGAATTCCAAACACTGACCGCTTACTCACAGCCAGTTATGCAAGAGGGAAAAAGCTGAGGACTGTTCATGTCTGCTTAGAAGGATGTTCAGGCTGATCAGGTCCACTTCTGAGAGTCTCCTCCGGGTAGGGTTCCTGGACAATTCCTGTGCCAGCACAGCTGCAAAAGCCATGCATGAGCCAGCATTACACACAGCTGTGAAGGTGTGTGAAATCTTGCCCTCATCCCTGCCTCCCTCTCCCATCCCATCTACATCAGCCCCACTCGATGAACAGATACCGAATCAACACCGACAGTCTCCAATCCACTCTCATCTCTTCTACCCCACATGATTTTTGTCCACTCCCACTTCTTCATGGCTCCCGAGACCTGAGCCTGTGGGGTGCACACCTAGCACACCTGTCCATGTGCCATGAAGCAAGACAGCACAAAAAGAGACAAGGACAGATTGACAGAGTGTGTTGGCCAACACACTAGAGGAGAGAGAAACACGGGAGGAAGGCAAGCAACTCCTCACCTGGAATCATCCTCCTGGATCCAACCTTTTCTGCAGAAGGTTGTGAACAGAGAAATGAGCAGACCCTGAAAATGGGGACCTTGTCTCCCTCGTAACCACAGCTAATCAGGAACATTTTGTTACAAACCTATCCCTAGCTAACGGGGCGTCCCTACCTGGAGCCAGGTGGGCCGTGAGCAGAGCACTCAGCAAACCAGACACTTATCTCACTGATGGTGACGTCTGCTCTGCTCCCAGCTGGACAGCTCTTGCCTGGCATCAGTAATGTTCCCGGTCACCCTGCTCTCGCCCGCTTTCCATCGCTTGAGGGGAGCGGACTCTGACCCTCCACTTCTTTTCCCTTGGTTCTGAACCCAGCACAAGGGGGGAAAGAAATCAGTGAGCATCTCAGCCTGCAACGTCGCATAGGTTCTTGTTCTTGCATCTACCGCACCTCAGGGCTCCGCCCTCAACCCTCTTCCCATTACAGCTTTAGCACTGCAAATAAAAAGCAGCCCGTTGCACCTACATCCAAAATACTAACTCTGCACAGGAGATTTGTGCCTTTTCCTCGTCTCAATCCCACAAAGCACTGTGTCCAACGAGGAAGTTCACAGCCTCTGAACAAAACTGGAGTACAGATGACCTTCACAACATTCTCTGGCGACAAGTTACAGCCTTAATCCCACAGACCACCATACCAAACAAGAAAGCACATGGCCTGTGAAGAGAACTACAGCGAGTACAGATGAGGAATTCCGCTTACGTGAGAGGCAGAAAGCTGTGGACTGTTCATGTCTCCTTAGAAGGATGTCCAGGCTGCTCAGGTCCACCTGTGCCACTTTCTCCTCTGGCGAGGGCTCCTGGACAATTACTCTGCAAACTAATAAAGCCAAGCAAGAACTGTCACTACAGAGAGCTCTATGAATGCCCTCAACCCTGCCTCCCTCTCCCATTCCATCTACATCAGCCCCACTCAATGAACAGAGATGGACTTAACACCGACAGACGCCGCTCCATTCCACTATCCACTGCCCTGCATGATTTTCGTCCCCCACTACTTATTCATGGCTCCCGAGACATACCCTGTGGGGATGCACACCTAGCACACCTGCCCGTGTGCTACGAAGGGAGACAGCACAAGGAAAGGCAAGAACAGATTGAGAGAGTGTGTTGGTCAACATACTAGAGAAGAGAGAGAGACAGAAAGAAAGAAAAACATGGGAGGAAGGCAAGCAACTCACCATCTGGAGTCATCCTCCTAGATGAAACCTTCTGCTGCGGCGGACATACTGCTCCCGGACACAGAAATGAGCAGCCTCTGAAAATAAGGACCTTTTCTCCCTAGTAACCACAGCTAGTCAAGAACCTTTTCATACAAACCCAGCCCCAGCTGATGGGGTGTCTCTACCTGGACTCAGGTGGGGCGTGAGCAGAGTTTTCACGAAACCAGACACTTATCTCGCTGACAGCGGCGTCAGCTCAGCTCCCAGATGGACGGCTCTTGCCTGGCATGAACAGTGCTCACAGGCTCGCTGTTCTCGCTCACTTTCCATCGCATGAGGGCAGTAGACTCTGACGTGTGACTTCTTTTTCCTTGGTACTAAACCCAGCTGGGGGCGGGGGGGGAGAGAGGGACAAAAAAAATTAGCATCCCCCTCAACAATGTCACATAGTCTCTTCATTTCACAGCTCCCATATCCCACAGTTCCTCCCTCAACCCATGTCGCATTACACCTTTAGCATTGCAACCAAAAATCACCCCTTGCAACAGCACCAGACATGGTCACTCTGGCCCCTCCCCAGCCTTAATCCCACAGAGCCTCGTACCCAACAAGGAAGCACACGGCCTGTGAAGAAAACTACAGCAACTACAGATGAGGAATTCCAAGCACTGACCGCTTACTCACAGCCAGTTATTCAGAATGCAGAAAGCTGACGACTAATATGAATAGAGACGGAGTTAACAGCGACAGTCACCGCTCCACTCTCGCACCCACTATCCCGCATGATTTTAGTCCCCTCCTACTTCTTCATGGCTCCCAAGACATAGCCTGCGGGGATGTACACTGAGCACGCCTGCCCGTGTGCTATGAAGGGAGACAGCAAAAATAGAGGAAAGGACCGATTGACAGAGAGAGAGTTGGCCAACACACTAGAGAGAGAGAGACACACAGACAGACAGACAGAGGAGGAAGTCAAGCAACTCACCACCTGGAGTCATCCTCCTGGATCCAACCTTCTGCTGGGTAGGACACACCGCTCGTGGCCAGAGAATGTTGTGAAGGCCAAGAGACTATAATGGGGTTCAAAAAAGAACTAGATAAATTCATGGAGGAGAGGTCCATCAATGGCTATTAGTCAGGAAGAGCAGGGATGGTGTCCTTAGCCTCTGTTTGCCAGAAGCTGGGAATGGGCGACATGGGATGGATCACTCAGTGATTACCTGTTCTATTCATTGCATCTGAAGCATCTGGCATTAGCCACTGTCGGAAGGCAGGATACTGGGCTAGATGGACCTTTGGTCTGACCCCGTATTCCCATTTTTACATTCATGTGTTAAGCAGCCCGTTGCACCTGCATCCAAGAGAGTCCCTGTGCAGAGGAGACTATTGTCTCTTCCCCTGGTCTTAATCCCACAGAGCCCCGTGCCCAACGAGGAGGCTCACAGCCACTGAGGAAAACTAAAGTGGTAGGGATGAGGAATAGAGTACCATAATTGTTCACTCACAGCCAGTCATGGAGAAGGCAGAAAGCTGAGGACTGTTCATCTCTGCTTACAAGGATGTCCAGGCTGCTCAGGTTCACTTCTTCCAGCTTCTCCTCTGGCTGGGGCTCCTGGACGATCCCTCCGCAAACACAGCATATAACCCAAGCAGGAGCCATCACTGCCCAAAGTTCTATTGGTGTACGAGATGCTGCCCTCCCTCTCCCATCCGCTGTACATCAGCCCCACTTGATGGACAGTGACAGTCAACTCCCACAGTCACCCCCACTGCTACCAATGGAGGATCTAGTATCCATCACGTTTCTCTTCCTCCTCCCAATTCCCCAGTGGGATGCAGGTTCTCCAGACCAAGCCTGTGAGCATGCACCATTGCCCATGTTCTATGCAAGGAGACAGTACAAGGAGAGAGAGCATGTTGGCCAACATGAGAGCAGAGAGAGACACATAGGAAGAAAGACAAACTACAGAAGGACCTGTTGTCACCTTCCTGGCTCTCCACAAAGAGTTACCGCACTTCAGAAAGACTCCATAGAACCTGACAACTCCTTGAGAGGGCACAAAGGATTCCCCCAAGATTATCGTGCCCCAGTTAGATGCAGAGGCCTTTCCTCAGAGGCCCTCCCCATACGAACGAATTCTCTACACCAAGAGACTTTGCAGCCCTCCCTCAGTACTTGTAAGCTAGGCCACCACTGGTGTATGGAAGACAAACAGAGTCACAGGTGTCACTGCCTGCTGCTCTTTGGAGCCCCCTTCTTTATTCCTCTCCAGCCCACCCAGGGCCTAAAATTCTCATCCCACTCCTAAGGGGCTACAGACCTCTAGGAAAGGGACAATCCCAGACAATTACCAGCCACAGACAGAGCTGTACCTTCCCCAGGACCCTGCCCATTGAAATCTCTCTGTTCTCAAGGACGCACCTCACTACGCAGATACTGGATAGAGAGATATTTCACAAAAACACACACCTGCTCCTCCAACATCCCGAGAGGGCTCCTCAGCTCTACTGCCAAGTGCAATGTCTACATTGCGCAGGTCCACTTCCTCCAGACGCTCCTCCTCTGTCTCGGGCTGCTCCACTGGCCTGGAGCGGGCCTCCGCAAGAACAGCAAGCCACCTATGGAAGAGCCATCACTGTCAAACATGCTATAGGTGCACAAGATATTTGAATAGGTGCCTCCAGTCTCGCGCCCACTACCCCACATAATTTTCATTCCCTCCTACTTCATGCTTCCCAAGACCTAACCTGTGCTGTCTACCTGCCCGTGTCCTGTAAAGATAGACAGCACAGGGAGAGGCAAGGACAGAGAGAGAGAGAGAGAGAGAGAGAGAGAGAGAGAGAGAGAGAGTTGGCCAACACAGTACAGAAAAGAGATAGAGAAACATGGGAGGAAGGCAAGCAACTCGCCATCTGGAATCATCCTCCTGTATCCAACCTTATGCTGCGGAGGACACACTGCTCCTGGCCACAGAAATGAGCACCCCCTGAAAATGGGGACCTTGTCTCCCTCGTAACCACAGCTAGTCAGGAACCTTTTCTAACAAACCCAGCCCTAGCTAATGGGGCGTCCCTACCAGGAGCGAGGTGGGACAGGAGCAGAGCAATCACCAAACCAGACACTTATCTCACAGAGTGGCGGCTGTTCCGCTCCCAGATGGACGGCTTTTGCATCACATCAACAACGCTTGCAGTCTCGTCGCTCTTGCTCACTTTCCATAGCATGAGGGCAGTAGACTCGGACGCTTGACTTCTTTTTCCTTGGTACTAATCCCAGCGGGGGGGGAGAGGAGGGGGAACAAAAAGAATTAGCATCTTGCTCTACAATGTTGCATAGTCTCTTCATTTCACTGCTCCGGTATCCCACGGCTCCGCCCTCAACCCATCTCCCATTACACCTTTAGCATTACAACCAAAAAGCACCCCTTGCAACGCCCTGCCCGTGTGCTATGAAGGCAGACTGCACAAGGAAAGGCAAGAACAGATTGAGAGAGTGTATTGGCCAACACACTAGAGGAGAGAGAGAGAAACATGGGAGGAAGGCAAGCAACTCGTCACCTGGAGTCATCCTCCTGGATGCAACCTTCTGCTGCAGAGCACACACTGCTACTGGCCAGAGAACTGAGCAGCCCCTGAAAATGGGGACCTTTTCTCCCTCATAACCACAGCTATTCAAAAACATGTTCTTACAAACACAGCCCCAGCTAACGGGGCGTCCCTACCAGGAGCCAGGTGGGCCGTGACCAGAGCAATCACCAAAACAGACACTTATCTCACTGACAGTGGCGGCTGTTCTGCTCCCAGTTGGACGGCTTTTCCGTGGCATCAATAATTCTCGCAGTTCCATCATTCTTGTTCACTTTCCATCGCATGAGGGCAGTAGACTCTGACATGTGACTTCCCTTCCCTACTAAACCCAGCAGAATGGGAAAAAACAAGTTACCATCTCAGTGGGCAACGTCGCGTTGGCTCTTCTTTTCGCCTCTCCCACACGGCGGGGCTCCGCCCTCAACACTATTCCCAAAACACCTTTAGCATTATAACCAAAAAGCACCCCTTGCAACGGCACCCGATAGTCACTCTGAACAGCAGACTCTGGCCCCTCCCCAGCCTCAATACCACAGAGCCCCGTACCCAATGAGGAACCACACGGCCTGTGAATACTACAGCGAGTACAGATGAGGAGTTCAAAGCACTGACCACTTACTCACAGCCAGTTATGCAGAAGGCAGCAACATGAGGACTATTCATGTCTCCTTAAAAGGATGTCCAGGCTGCTCAGGTCCACTTGTGATATAGTCTCCTCTGGCTGGGGCTCCTGAATGATTCCTCTGCAAACTAATAAAGCCAAGCAAGAACTATCACTACACAGAGCTCTACTGGTGCGTTTGATCTTGCCCTCATCCCTGCCTCCCTCTCCAGTCCCATCGACATCAGCCCACTCGATGAACAGAGACTGAGTCAACACCGACAGTCACCGCTCCACTCTACTAGCCACTACCCCTCCTACTTCTTCACGGCTCCCGGGACCAAACCTGTGGGGATGCACACCTACCACAGCTGCCCATGTCCTATGAAGGGAAACAGCACAATGAGAGGAAAGGAGAGAAAGAGTTCATGGGGCTGATCGATGGACACGTTCAGTAGGCAATTTGGGGTCCGTGCATCAGTGGCTTAGTCGTATGAATGACTGTCTGGGATATACAGGGGTGGGGGCTGCACTGTGGGGTAGAGGGGTGTAGGGTTCCCAAGGTGTACTGAGGGAATGTGGGATTCAGAAGCCTCAGAGAGTAAGGGCAGGGTGGAGGGAGTTGAAGGGCCCCAGCGTGGGAGGTTCGAGGGGGAACAGGAATTATAGAAGGAAACCTGGCAGGCTGTGGGTGGCGTGGGGGACTGCGGTTCTCGGAAAGTGGGGCCCAGCAATGGAAAAATAGGTTGGAGCCAATTGGGGTTGGGGTGTAGGGATGGGGTGTCATGGAGGATGTTGGAGCGCCCGGAGATGGGGAACAGACGGGGTGGATTGGAAGGGCCAAGAGAAAGTCCACGTGCAGGGGGCAGGTTGGGGTGGGGTGAGCGGAGTGTTGGCAAGCCTGGGGACGCGGGAGCAGGTTGGAGGATGTTGAATGGGTCCCCGTAGCGGGCAGGCTGGAATGCACTGAAGGAGATGCTGTGTGCATTACCTCGAGTGGCCACCTGGTATCACTAAGTATTGCCCTCAAGGAGCAAAAGTGAAACCGGGTGGCCAATCCAGGTAATGCAAAAACCATTTCCCTCATCAAGGGACAGTGACAACGAGGGGCCACTCGGGTTAATTCACAAAGCATTACCCTCATGGAGCAACAGTGACTGGCAGGGGCCTCTTGGGGAAAATGCACAAAGCATTTCCTTCATGGAGCAACTGTGCATTACCCTGGGTGACCACCCGGTGTCACTGTTGCTCCATGAGGGAAATGCTGTGTGCATTACCTCGAGTGGCCACCTGGTGTCACTAAGTATTTCCCTCGTGGAGCAACAGTGACACTGGGTGGCCACTTGGGGTAATGAACAGAGCTTTTCCCCAATACACCGAGTGGCCACCGGGTGTGTCTGCTGCTCTAACTACACAGAGCATCTCTCTCATGGAGCAAAAATGAGACTACATGGCCACCCGGGGTAATCAGAGAGCATTTCCCTCAGGGAGCAGTAGTGACACTGGGTGACCACTCTGTATAGTTGCACAGAGCATTTCCCAATTGAAGCAACAGTGACATCAGGTGGCTAATCCAAGTAATGCACAAATCATTTCAGGGAGCAACAGTGGCACTGGGTGGACACCTGGGGTAATGCACAGAGCATTTCCTTAAATTAAATTAATGGAGATATCCTATCTCCTAGAACTGGAAGGGACCTTGAAAGGTCATCGAGTCCAGCCCCCTGCCTTCACTAGCAGGACCAAGTACTGATTTTGCCCCAGATCCCTAAGTGGCCCCCTCAAGGATTGAACTCACAACCCTGGGTTTAGCAGGTCAATGCTCAAACCACTGAGCTATCCCTCCCCCCAAGGAGCAACAGAGACACTGCGCAGCCAAATGGGGAATACACAGGGCATTTTTTCGTAGAGTAAAAGTGACACCAGGTGGCCAGTGGGGAGAATGCACAAAGCTTTTCCTTTATTGAGAAACAGTGACACCAAGTAGCCACTTGGAGTAATGCACAAAATATTTATCATGGAACAACAGATACACTAGGTGGCCACTCGGGGTAATGGACAGCTTTTCCCCAATACAGCAGCAGTGACACCTGGTGGCCACTCAGTGTAATTGCACAGAGCATCTATGACACTGCGTGGCCACCCGAGGAAATGCACAGAGCATTTCCCCCATGGAGCGTGTGCATTTGGTCGCCACTCGGGGGAATGCACAGAATATTTTCTCATGGAGTAACACTGACACCATGTAGGTCAGGGGTTCTCAAACATTTCTGTCATGGAGCACCACTGACACTGGGTGCTGTGATACAGCAGGGCCAGAGAGCAGCAGGAGGGTGGTAGATGGGAGGTATATAAGCCCTAGGATGTTCAAGGCTTTATTCCCTGTGGACTAGGGAAAGGTTACTACAGGGTAATTGGAGCACCTAGACTCAATTCAGGCCCCACCCAAGACCTAATAAAATACCCCTGCTTCAGTCAGACAGGGAGAGGGAAGGAGAGCTGACTACAGTTTGGAGGAGTATTGCTGTTAGCTAGAGTACCGGAGGAACCCTGCCCAAGCAGAGCAGAGACACTCCCCGGCACAAACCCTACCCAAGGGGAGAGACGACAAGCAGCCTGAAAAGCTGAAGGGGCTAGAGACACTATCCCTGCTCGTCCTGACTAATAGCCAATGATGGACCTATCCTCCATTACTTTCCCTAGTTCTTTTTTGAACCCCATTTTAGTCTTGACCTTTACAACATTCTCTGGCGACAAGTTACAGCCTTAATCCCACAGAGCCCCGTACCAAACGAGGAAGCACATGGCCTGTGAAGAGAACTACAGCCAATACACACTAGAGAAGAGAGAGAGAGAAACATGGGAGGAAGGCAAGCAACTCGTCACCTGGAGTCATCCTCCTGGATGCAACCTTCTGCTGCAGAGCACACACTGCTACTGGCCAGAGAACTGAGCAGCCCCTGAAATTAGGGACCTTGTCTCCCTCATAACCACAGCTACTCAAAAACATTTTCTTACAAACACGGCCCCAGCTAACGGGGCGTCCCTACCTGGAGCCAAGTGGGCAGTGACCAGAGCAATCACCAAACCAGACACTTATCTCACTGACAGTGGCGCTTGCTCCGCTCCCAGCTGGACAGCTCTTGCCTGGCTTCAACAATGCTTGTGATCTCCCTGCTCTCGCTCGCTTTCCATCGCGTGAGGGGAGCGGACACTGACCCTCCACTTCTTTTCCCTTGATACTAAACCCAGCACAAAGGGGAAAAACAGATCAGTTAGCATCTCAGTCTGCAACGTCGCATAGGTTCTTCTTCTCGCATCTACCGCACCTCAGGGCTCTGCCCTCAACCCTCCTCCCATTACAGCTTTAGCACTACAACTAAAAAGCAGCCCGTTGCACCTACATCCAAAATATTCACTCTGCACAGGAGACTTGTGCCTTTTCCTCGTCTCAATCCCACAAAGCACCATGTCCAACGAGGAAGTTCACAGCCTCTGAACAAAACTGGAGTACAGATGACATATTCCAAGCACAGAGCGCTTACTCACAGCCAGTAATGTGGGAGGCAGAAAGCTGAGGACTGTTCATATCTGCTTAGAAGGATGTTCAAGCTGCTCAGGTCCGCTTCTGCCACCTTCTCCTCGGGCTAGGGCTCCTGGACACTTCCTCTGCAAGCGCAGGAAATAAGCCAAGCAGGAGCCATGACTAAACAAAGCTCTATTGGTGCTTAAAATCCTGACCTCATCCCTACCTCCCTCTCCAGTCCCACCTACATCAGCCCCACTCGATGAAGAGAGACCGAGTTAACACCGACAGTCACCACTCTCACACCCACTGCCCTGCATGATTTTCGTCCCTTGCTACTTCTTGATGGCTCCTGAGACCCAGCCTGTGGGGATGCACACCTAGCACGCCTGCCTGTGTCCTATGAAGGGAAACAGCACAAGGAGAGGCAAGGACAGAGAGACAGACAGGTAAGGAGAGAGAGTGTGTTGGCCAACACATTAGAGGAGAGAGAGAGAGAAAAACACTGGAGGAAGGCAAGAAACTCACCAGCTGGAGTCATCCCCCTGGATCCAACCTTCTGCCGCAGAGGATACACCCTTTGTGGACAGAGAAATGACCAGCCCCTGAAAATGCGGACCTTGTTTCACTCGTAACCACAGCTCTAAAGGAATCTTTTCCTACAAACCGAGCCCCAGCTAACAACAAGTCCTGGGCTGAAGGCAGGTGGGACATTACCAGAGTCTTCACCAAACCAGACACTTATCTCACGGATGGTGACGGCTGCTCTGCTCCCAGCTCGACGGCATCTGCATAGCCTGGCATCAACAATGTTCGCTGTCTCACGGCTCTTGTGCACTTTCCATCTCACAACGGGGGTGGGCTCTTACCCTTGACTTCTTTCCCCTTGGTACTAAGCACAACACAAAAGAGGGAAAAACAAAGGTTATCATCAGAATCTGCAATGTTGTGTAGCTTCTTCTTCTCTCATCTCCCATTACACCTTTTTAGATACAATTAAAAAGCACACAACGCACACTCAACCTCTGGCATTGTTGGCCAGAGAATGTTGTGAAGGTCAAGCTTAATGGGGTTCAAAAACGAACTAGGTAAATTCATGGAGGAGAGGTCCGTCAATGGCTATTAGTCAGGATGAGCAGGGAAAGTGTCCCTAGCCTCTGTTTGCCAGGAGCTGTGAATGGGCGACAGGGGATGGATCACTTGGTGATTACCTGTTCTGTTCATTCCACCTGAAGCACCTGGCATTAGCCACTGTCGGAAGGCAGGATACTGGGCTAGATGGACCTTTGGTCGCACCCAATATTGCTGTTCTTACATTCGTATGTTAAGCAGCCCGTTGCACCTGCATCCAAGAGAGTCCCTGTGCAGAGGAGACTATTGTCTCTTCCCCTGGTCTTAATCCCACAGAGCCCCGTGCCCAACGAGGAGGCTCACGGCCTCCGAGGAAAACTAGAGCGGTACGGATGAGGAACAGAGTGCCATAATTGTTCACTCACAGCCAGTCATGGAGAAGGCAGAAAGCTGATGTGACGTTATTGATATAATATGGGACCATATAGATCATTGGTGCAACCAAGGTCCTGTAGTGGCACCCAGATCTTGTATAAAGGGGGTCAAATGGGGTGTCTAAGACAAGGTTATGGTTTACTGGTTATGATTATGCTGTCTATATGTGTGTATCAATTTTGTAGTTGAAGTTATGCATATTGGCTCTATACTGTCTGTATTTCAAACTTATGCTACGCTGCTGGGTGACATCCCAGACAAACTGGTGCTAGCTCTGCCTAGCCTGCTTGATGGCCCATTAAGGACCATCAGCTATACAATGGACCCATTGAGAGAAGGCAGATACGCCTTGTAACTCAGCAAAGTATGCAGGGACTGGCCAATGTGACTCCAGACTCCATTTTGCTGTAATTTTCCACAGTAAGAACAAAGAGGTGTTCTTACACCTGGAAAAGACTATATAAGGCTGATGCCTCATCTCCATTTTGTCTTCAATCCTGCTTCATACCTCTGGAGGAATTTTGCTACAAGCTGAAGCTTTGAACAAAGGACTGAGGACCCATCCCAGCTGGGGATGTATTCCAGAGACTTGATTTGAACCTGCAGTTTATTCTATCGCTGCTGCAAGCCTGAACCAAGAACTTTGCCATTACTGTATGTAATTGATTCCATTTAACCAATTCTAACTCTCATCTCTATCTTTTTCCTCTTATGAATAAACCTTTAGATTTTAGATTCTAAAGGATTGGCAACAGCGTGATTTGTGGGTAAGATCTGATTTGTATATTGACCTGGGTCTGGGGCTTGGTCTTTTGGGATCAGGAGAACCTTTTTCTTTTACTTGGGTATTGGTTTTCATAATCATTTGTCCCCATAACGAGTGGCACTGGTGGTAATACTGGGAAACTGGAGTGTCTAAGAAGATTGCTTGTGAGACTTGCGGTTAGCCAGTGGGGTGAGACCGAAGTCCTCTTAGGCCTGGTCTACACTAGGCTTTTATGTCGACTTTAGCGCCGTTATATCGAATTAACCCTGCACCCGTCCACACCAGGAAGCCATTTAGTTCGACATAAAGCTCTCTTTAAATCGATTTCTGTAATCCTCCCCAACGAGAGGATTAGCGCTAAATTCGACATGGCCATATCGAATTAGGCTAGGTGTGGATGGAAATCGACGGTAATAGCTCCGGGAGCTATCCCACAGTGCACCACTCTGTTGACGCTCTGGACAGCAGTCCGAGCTCGGATGCTCTGACCAGCCACACCCCCGGGAAAATTTGAATTCATTTTCATTTTCCTGTCTGGGCAGTTTGAATCTCAGTTCCTCTTTGGACATCGAGGGGAGCTCAGCAGCAGTGGCAACTATGCAGAGCTCTCCAGCAGAGATGGCCGTGCAATCTAATAGAAAGAGGGCCCCAGCATGGACTGATCGGGAAGTCTTGGATCTCATCGCAGTGTGGGGCGATGAGTCCGTGCTTTCAGAGCTGCGCTCCAAAAGAAGGAATGCTAAGATCTACGAGAAGATCTCCAAAGCCATGGCAGAGAGAGGCTACAGCCGGGATGCAACGCAGTGCCGCGTGAAAATCAAGGAGCTGAGACAAGGCTACCAAAAAACCAAAGAGGCTAACGGACGCTCCGGATCCCAGCCCCACACATCCCGTTTCTACGAGGCACTGCATTCCATCCTGGGAGCGGCCGCCACCACTACCCCACCCCTGACCGTGGACTCCGAGGATGGGATATTGTCCGCGGCCGGTTCCTCAGCGGACGGGGAAGAGGAGGAAGGAGATGAGGAGGACGAGGCAGTCGACAGCGCTGGCACCGCTGATTTCCCCGACAGCCAGGAGCTCTTCATCACCCTTACCGAGATCCCGTACCAACCGTCCCCATCCCTTACCCCGGACACAGAATCAGGGGACGGATCAAGCAGTAAGTGCTGTAAACATGTAAACATTTATTTAAAACAGAACGGTAATATTTATACTATTAACAATGTATATTTATAAAAGTGCTGTAAACTAGTAAAAAAATAATCAGGTACAAAACAGGAATATTTACAAAGGTAACAAATGGGTTTTCATGATTTCTCTGTCTTAGGCTCTTCTCAATTTAGTCCCAAGTATTTTAAAAAAATTTCACAATGTCCGTTACTACATGATTCCCAGGCCCAAGACGCTCCACTCCAAAGTCCCAGTGCACCTACGCGAAAATCCGGTCAATGTGGCCGGGGATCGACGAGAAATCCTCGTAGGAGAACTCCTCGTAGGTCTCGTGGAGGTAGAGCTCAAGCCTGTTGATCAGGTTCCGGGGTAGGGCGATCTTAGTGGGCCCTCCGTGGTAGCAGACATGTCCCCTCCACGCCACAATCAAGTACTCCGGGATCATCGCACGACATAGCATGGCGGCATACGGCCCCGGTTTCTGCATGCTTTCCCGCAGCATGCGTTCTCTCTGGGTGTCCGGGATCCTCAGGAGGGTGATGTCGCTCATGACGCCCTGCTTTGAATTAGGGAGGGGAATGTTAGTATTGGGACTGCTTTACAGCCACGCGGTGGAGGGAGAGGGGCAGCATACAGGGATCTTTCCCTGGGACAGCCGCGAGGGGGTGGGACAGGGGCAGAGTTGATGCTGTCCTGATTGCTGGCAGCAGAGACTGGCATTGCTTTCAATGTGAAAGGAGGCCAGTGCTACTGCTGGAGTTTTAAGCAGCCACAAGTCTGCGGCTTACCATTATTGCCCGCTCCAGAAGTTCAGGTCTCCAGCCACAGTTCTCTGAACACTCCAAGACCTCCGCAAGTCCACAGGCACTGAAGGCGACGGCCGAAAATTCGACCTTGTCCTGAGTGCGCATGTGAGAGGTTCAGTGCATGGTCTTGTTCACAGAGAAAGACTAGGTTCTTTGTATACAATTTAATTTATCTGTCTCAGGAATTCACTCCCTTTTTAAAATTCACACAGACACATCTGCGACTGTCTCCCAACCCAGCCTGTCAGCACACTCCCAGAGGCTAGCGCAGATTAGGCGGAGGAAGAAGAAGACGCGTGAAGACATGTTCTCAGAACTAATGGGCTGCTCCCGAGCCCAGGCAGCCCAGCAGACACAGTGGAGGGAGAACTTGTCACAAATGCACCGAGCAGTCATGGAACGGGAGGAGAGGTGGCGTCAGGAGGACCAACAGGCTACTGAAAAGCTGCTTGGACTAATGAGGGAGCAAACGGACACGCTCCGGCGCCTTGTGGATGTTCTGCAAGACCGGAGGCAGGAGGACAGAGCCCCGCTGCAGTCTATCTGTAACCGCCCTCACCCGCCACCAAGTCCCACACCACCCTCACCCAAAGTCCAAAGAAGGAGGGGCGGCAAGGGCCGTTAAAACTTTCAGTCAACCCCTGCAGACTGCTCTAGCAGTAGAAGGCTGACATTCCCCAAAATTTCATAAGTCCTTTCCTACCCACCTCACACAAGCCCCCGTCCAAGTTTCACCCCCCACGTTTCATGTCTGGTTCGCAATAAAATGTTTGTTTCTGTTCATTACTGTTTCAGTCAGGTTCTTTTGAGGGAGAGTCTGTCTGGAGGGGGGGAAGGGGCTTGGTAATTGGACAGGACAGTCACCTTTAGCAGGGTACAGAGGCGGTGTCAGGTCCAGCATCAGGACACATACACAGTGCAGTCACTGGTTACCCTGGTCAGTCTGGGAGGTGCTTTTCATGTTTTGGGGGGGGGGGGTTGCTCTGTGACTTTGTGGCGGGGGAGGGCAGTTACAGATCTTATGCAGCGGTCCTTATCCTGGCTCACAGATCCACGCAGCAGGGGATCTGTAACCCTACCCCCCCTGCCAGAAAGTCACATAGCCGACACATACACACAGTCCCACCCAGGAGTGCTGGCAGGCTCCATTGAAATAACCAGTCCACCAGTGCGGAGCCTGTCATTCCGGGAGTTTAGAAGCATCATTTGCATCAGAACACTAAACCCGCCCCCCCGCCACAGTCTGCGTCCCCGGTTTAAAATATTCCCGCGAAAACAGCAATACAGACAACGGTGTTCATTAACAAAATCGAAATGATTTTATTTTTTGGGAAGGGGAAGGGGGTGAAGGGGGTATGTAACTGGAGAGGATAGTCAAAATGGACTGGGTAAAGAAACGGGGGCAGGTTCAGCTTTTCTGTCCACAAACTGAAAAGTCACTGGTTGCCCTGCTCACTCAGGAACCTAGCTTTCAAAGCCTCCCGGATGCACAGGGCGTCCCGCTGGGATCTTCTAATGGCCCGGCTGTCTGGCTGGACGTAATCAGCAGCCAGGCTATTTGCCTCTAGCTCCCACCCCGCCATAAAGGTCTCCCCCTTGCTCTCACACAGATTGTGGAGCACACAGCAAGCTGCAATAACGATGGGGATATTGGTTTCACTGAGATCACAGCGAGTGAGTAAGCTTCTCCATCTCCCTTTGAGACGGCCAAAAGCACACTCCACCACCATTCTGCACTTGCTCAGCCGGTAGTTGAAGAGTTCTTTTTCTGTGTCCAGGGCGCCAGTATAGGGCTTCATGAGCCAGGGCATTAGCGGGTAGGCTGGGTCCCCGAGGATGACTGTAGGCATCTCCACATCCCCAAGAGTTATTTTGTGGTCTGGGAAGTAAATACCTTCCTGCAGCCGTCTAAACAGACCAGAGTTCCTGAACACGCGAGCGTCATGAACCTTGCCCGGCCATCCGACGTAGATGTTTGTAAACCGTCCCCGATGGTCCACCAGTGCTTGCAGCACCATTGAAAAGTAGCCCTTTCTATTGATGTACTGGCTGGCCTGGTGGTCCGGTCCCAGGATAGGGATGTGAGTCCCATCGATAGCCCCACCGCAGTTTGGGAATCCCATCGCGGCAAAGCCATCTATGATGACCTGCGCGTTTCCCAGGGTCACTACCTTTGGGAGCAGTACCTTGACGATTGCCTTGGCTACTTGCATGACAACAACCCCCACGGTAGATTTGCCCACACCAAAGTGGTTCGCGACTGACCGGTAGCTGTCCGGCGTTGCAAGCTTCCAGAGGGCTATGGCCACTCGCTTCTGGACAGTCAGGGCTGCTCGCATCCGGGTGTCCTTGCGCTTCAGGGCAGGGGACAGCAACTCACAAAGTTCGAGGAAAGTCCCCTTCCGCATGCGAAAGTTTCGCAGCCACTGGGATTCATCCCAGACCTGAAGCACTATACGGTCCCACCATTCCGTGCTTGTTTCCCGGGCCCAGAATCGCCGTTCAACAAAATCCACATGCCCCATTGCCAACGTCATGTCCTGGGCGCTGGGGCTCGTGGTTTCTGACAGCTCTGTGCCACTCTCCGACTTCAGGCTCTCACGGCGGTGCCGTAGCCTCCTCGCCCGATTTCTCTGCATCTGCCTGTGGGAAAGGTGTATGATAAGCTGCGAGGTGTTGAGAACGGCCACAAGTGCAGCGATGGTCGCAGCGTGATCCATGATCGCAGTGCTGTGGCGTCCGCGCTGTCACTGACCAGAAAAGTGCGCGAACTGATTTCCCGCCGGCGCTTTCATGGAGGGAGGGAGGGCGTTAGTGACGGACGGATGACGACAAATTTTTTTTACCCAGAAGGCATTGGCGGCTCGACCCAGAATTCCGATGGGCAGCGGGGACTGCGGGAACTGTGGGATAGCTGCCCACAGTGCACCGCTTCCAATATCGACGCTCGCCCCGTTAGTGTGGACTCACAAAGTCGAATTACTGTCCTTAGTGTGTCCTTAGTGTGGACACACACGTTCGACTTTGCAATATCGATTCCACATATTCGATTTAAGTAAAATCGAATTACCCTCGTAGTGTAGACATACCCTTAGTCTGGCTGGTTTGGTTTGCCTTAGAGGTGGAAAAAACCCCAGCCTTGGGCTGTAACTGCCCTGTTTGAGCAATTTGTCCTTGCATCTGAAGAAGTGAGGTTCTTACCCACGAAAGCTTATGCTCCCAATACTTCTGTTAGTCTTAAAGGTGCCACAGGACCCTCTGTTGCTTTTTACAGATTCAGACTAACACGGCTACCCCTCTGATACTTGTCCTGAGTTGGCACTCTCAGTTGGGTTCCGCCAGAACCGCATTGTCACAGCTGAGGACGGTTCATCTCTGCTTACAAGGATGTCCAGGCTGCTCAGGTTCACTTCTTCCAGCTTCTCCTCTGGCTGGGGCTCCTGGATGATCCCTCCACAAACACAGCATATAACCCAAGCGGAAGCCATCACTGCCCAAAGTTCTATTGGTGCATGAAATCTTGCCCTCATCCCTGCCTCCATACTTCCATCTCATCCACATCAGCCCCACTCAATGAACAGAGACCGAGTCAACACCAACACTCACCGCTCCACTCTCGCACCCACTGCCCCACGTGATTTCTGTCCCCTCCTACTTCTCCAGGGCTCCCAAGACCTAACCAGCTTCTCCTCTGACTGCGGCTCCTGGCCAATTCCTCTGCAAGCGCAGCTGTAAAAGCCAAGCAGGAGCCATCGTTACACACAGCTCTATTGGTGCGTGAAATCTTGCCTCATCCCTGCCTCCCTCTCCCATCCCATCTACATCACCCCACTCTACGAACCGAGACTAAGTGATAATTTCTCTCATGGAACAACAGTGACACCAGATGCCCAATTGGGGTAATGCACAAAGCATTTCCCACATGGAGAACCAGTGACACTGGGTGCTGTGATACAGCAGGGCCAGAGAGCAGCAGGAGGGAGGTAGATGGGAGGTATAGAAGCCCTAAGATGATCAAGGCTTTATTCCCTGTGCACTAGGGAAAGGTTACTACAGGGTAATTGGAGCACCTGGAGCCAATTAAGGCCCCACCAAAGACCTAATAAAATACCCCTGTGTCAGTCAGACAGGGAGAGGGAAGGAGAGCTGACTACAGTTTGGAGGAGTATTGCTGTTAGCTAGAGGACCAGAGGAACCCTGCCCAAGCAGAGCAGAGATACTCCCCCGGCACAAAGAACTGAGGGAAGCCCTACCCAAGGGGAGAGAGGATAAGCAGCCTGAAAAGCTGAAGGGGTTAGAGACCCTATCCCACCTCATCCTGACTAATAGCCGTTGATGGACCTATCCTCCATTAATTTGCCTAGTTCTTTTTTGAACCCCATTTTAGTCTTGGCCTTCACAACATTCTCTGGCGACAAGTTACAGCCTTAATCCCACAGAGCCCCATACCAAACGAGGAAGCACAAGGCCTATGAAGGGAACTACAGCCAATACAGATGAGGAATTCCAAGCACTGATGGCTTACTCACAGCCAGTTATGTGAGAGGCAAAAAGCTGAGGACTTTCATGTCTCCTTAGAAGGATGTCCAGGCTGATCAGGTCCACTTCTGCCAGTTTCTCCATCGGCTGCTGCTCCTGGACAATTCCTCTGAAAGTGCAGCTGAAAAGCCCAACCATAAGCTATGACTACACAAACCCTATTGGTGCATGAAATCTTGCCCTCATCCCTGCCTCCCTCTCCCATCCCATCTACATCGGCCCCACTTCAACAGAGACAGTCAACACCCACAGTCACTGCTCCATTCTAGCGCCCACTGCCCAGCATGATTTTTGTCCCCTCCTACTTGTCCATGGCTCCTGAGACATACCCTGTGGGAATGCACACCTGCCCATGTGCTATGAAGGGAGACGGCACAAGGAAAGGCAAGGATAGAGAGCGGGTGTGTGTTGGCCAACATACTAGAGGAGAGAGAGAGAGAGAGAGAGAGAGAGAGAAACATGGGAGGAAGGCAGGGAACTCACCACCTTGAGTCATCCTCCTGGATCCAACCTTCTGCTGCAGAGCACACACTGCTACTGGCCAGAGAACTGAGCAGCCCCTGAAAATGGGGACCTTGTCTCCCTCGTAACCACAGCTAGTCAGAAACATTTTCTTACAAACACAGCCCCAGCAAACGGGGCGTCCCTACCAGGAGCCAGGTGGGCCGTGAGCACAGCAATCACCAAACCAGACACTTATCTCATTGAGAGTAGCGGCTGTTGTGCTCCCAGTTCGACGTCTCTTTCGTGGCATCAATAATTCTTAAGGTCCCATCACTCTCGCTCGCTTTCCATTGCATAAGGAAAGTAGACTCTGACGCATGACTTCTTTTTCCTTGGTACTAAACCCAGGGGGGGGGGGGGGGGGGGGGAAATTAGCACCTGCCTCTACAATGTCACGTAGTCTCTTCATTTCACAAATCCCGTATCCCACGGCTCCACCCTCAACCCATCTCCCTTTACACCTTTAGCATTACAACCAAAAAGCAGCCCTTGCAATGGCACCCAACATAGTCACTCTGCACAGCACACTCTGGCCCCTCCCTAGACGTAATCTCACAGAGCCCCATACCCAACGAGGAGGCACACGGCCTGTGAAGAATACTGCAGCGAGTACAGATGAGGAATTCAAAGCACTGACCACTTACTCACAGCCAGTTATGCGGGAGGCAGAAAGCTGAGGACTGTTCATGTCTCCGTTGAAGGATGTCCAAGCTGCTCAGATCCACCTCTGCCAGTTTCTCCTCTGGCTAGAACTCCTGGACAATTCCTCTGCAAGCGCAGCTGCAAAAACCAAGCATGAGCCATCACTACACAAAGCTCTATTGGTGCTGGAAATCTTGCCCTCATCCCTGCCTCCCTCTTCCATCCCATCTACATTGGCCCCACTCAATGAACGGAGACAGAGTCAACACTGACAGTCACGGCTCCACTCTCGCACCCAGTACGCCACATGATTTTCGTCCCCTCCTATTTCATCATGGCTCCCAAGACATAGCCTGTGGGGACGCACACCTAGCACACCTGCCTGTGTCTTATGAAGGCAGACAGCACAAGGAAAGGTAAGGCCAGACAGAGAGAGAGAGAGAGAGAGAGAGAGAGAGAGAGAGGATGTGTGTTGGCCAACATACTAGAGAAGAGAGAGAGACAGAGAGAAAAACACAAGAGGAAGGCTCCACCCTCAACCCATCTCCCATTACTACTTTACAACTGCAACTAGCAGGCACCCATTGTAACGGCACCCAAAATAGTCACTTTCCTCAGGAGACTCTTGTCCCTTCCCCAGCCTTAATCCCAGAGCCTCGTACCCAACGATGAAGCACACGGCCTGTGAAGAAAACTACAGCAAGTACAGATGAGGAATTCAAAGCACTGACCTCTTACTCACAGTCAGTTATGCAGAAGTATATTCATGTCTCCTTAGAAGGATGTCCAGGCTGCTCAGGTCCACTTCTGCCACCTTCTTTCCCGGCTAGGGCTCCAGGACAATTCCTCTGCAAACTAATAAAGCCAAGCAAGAATAAGCACTACGCAGAGCTCTTTTAATGCCCTCATCCCTGACTCCCTCTCCCATCCCATCTACATCAGCCCCACTCGATGAACAGAGATGGAGTTAACACCGACAGACACCACTGAACTCCACTATCCACTACCCTGCATGATTTTCGTCCCCTCCTACTTCTTCATGGGTCCCGAGACCTAACTGTGGGGATGTACACCGAGCACGCCTGCCCGTGTGCTATGAAGGGAGACAGCACAAGGAAAGCCAAGGACAGATTGAGAGAGAGTGTTGGCCAACACACTAGAGAAGAGACAGACAGACAGAGACAGAAACACAGGAGGAAGGCAATAAATGAGCTGCCTCTGAAAATGGGGACCTTTTCTCCCTCGTAACCACAGCTAGTCGGGAACATTTTCTTACAAACCCAGCCCTACCTTAAGGGGCTTCCCTCCCTGGATTCAGTTGGGCCGTGAGCAGAACCCTCAGCAAACCAGACACTTATCTCAGTGACAGTGGCGTCTGCTCGGCTCACAGATTGATGGCTCTTGCCTGCCATGAACAATGCTCACAGGCTCGCTGCTCTCACTCACTTTCCATCACACGAGGGCAGTAGACTCTGACATGTGACTTCTTTTTCCTTGGTACTAAACCCAGCAGATGGGCTGGGGAAACAAAAAAAATTAGCATCTCCGTCTGCAATGTCGCGTAGTCTCTTCATTTCACAGATCCCGTATCCCACGGCTCCACCCTCAATCCATCTCCCATTACTATTTTACATCTGCAACTAGAAGGCACTCATTGTAACTGCATCCAAAATAGTCACTTTGCTCAGGAGACCCTTGTCCCTTCCCCAGCCTTAATCCAGAGCCTCGAACCCAACAAGGAAGCAGAGGGCCTGTGAAGAAAACTACAGCGAGTACAGATGAGGAATTCAAAGTACTGACCGCTTACTCACAGCCAGTTAAGCGGGAGGCAGAAAGCGGAGGACTGTTCATGTCTGCTTAGAAGAATGTCCAAGCTGCTCATATCCACCTCTTCCAGTTTCTCCTCCAGCTAGGCTTCCTTGACAATTACTCTGCAAGAACAACTGCAAAAGCCAAGCATGAGCCATCACTACACAAAGCTCTACTGGTGCTAGAAATCTTGCCCTCATCCCTGCCTCCCTCTTCCATCCCATCTACATCGGCCCCACTCGAAGTCACTGCTCCACTTTAGTGCCCACTGCCCCCCATGGTTTTTGTCCTCTCCTACTACTCCAGGGTTTCCAACACCTAACCTGTGGGGATGCACAGCTAGCAAGCCTGCCTGTGTCCTAAGAAGGGAGACGGCACGATGAAAGGAAAGGACAGAGAGAGAGAGAGAGAGAGAGAGAGTGTGTGTGTGTGTGTGTGTTGGCCAACACACTAGAGAGAGAGAGGAAAAAAATGAGAAACACGGGAAGAAGGCAAGCAACTCGTCACCTGGATTCATCCTCCTGGATCTAACCTTCTGCTGCCGAGCACACACTGCTACTGGCCAGAGAACTGAGCAGCCCCTGAAAATAGGGACCTTGTCTCCCTCATAACCACAGCAATTCAAAAACGTTTTCTTACAAACACAGCCCCAGCTAACGGGGCATCCCTACCAGGAGCAAGGTGGGCCGTGAGCAGAGCAATCACCAAAACAGACACTTATCTCATTGAGAGTGGCGGCTGCTCCGCTCCCAGTAGGACGGCTTTTCCTTGGCATCAGTAATTCTTGAGGTCCCATCGCTCTCGCTCGCTTTCCATCGCACGAGGGCAGTAGAGACTGACGCGTGACTTATTTTCCCTTGGTACTAAACCCAGCACAAGGGGAAAAAACAAGTAAGTTACCATCTCAGTGGGCAATGTTGGGTAGGCTCTTCTTTTTGCCTCTCCCACACAGTGGGGCTCTGCCCTGCACCCTCCTCCCATCACGCCTTTAGGACTACAAGTAGAAAGCACCCCTTGTAACGACACCTGAAATAGTTACTCTGCACAGTAGACTCTGGTCAGACACACCAAACCTATGGGGGGAAAAGTCGTAGAAATCTGGCATGTAGCTTCTTGCTTGTTGCAGAGGGGCAAAGTGGGGGAGAGAATCAGGGGTGCACAGCGGGCCCACCACAGTCCCAGACTGCACAGCAGGGGAGATCTGGTCACATAGAGTGTTGGGTTCTTAGGGACTGGCTTGTTTTGGCCTTGTTTTGAAATGGGATTAGCTTGATTTTTGGCTTATTGTGAAAGTCTGGGTGCTTATTTACCCCGTGAAAGTTGGCAGTTGTGACTCTGGTCCTGTCATAACTATAAAGGGAAGGGTAACAGCTCTCCTGTGTACAGTACTATAAAATCCCTCCTGGCCAGAGACTCCAAAATCCTTTTACCTGTAAAGGGTTAAGAAGCTCAGGTAACCTGGCTGACACCTGACCCAAAGGACCAAAAAGGGGACAAGATACTTTCAAATCTTGGGGGTGGGGGAGGCTTTTGTTTGTGCTCTTTGTTTTGGGGGTTGTTCGCTCTTGGGACTAAGAGGGACCAGACATCAATCCAGGCTCTCCACATCTTTCTGAACAAGTCTCTCATATTTCAAACTTGTAAGTAAACAGCCAGGCAAGGCGTGTTAATTTACCTTTGTTTTCTCAACTTGTAAATGTACCTTTTACTAGGGTGTTTACCTCTGTTTGCTGTAACTTTGAACCTAAGGCTAGAGGGGGGTCCTCTGGGCTCTAAGTTTGATTACCCTGTAAAGTTATTTTCCATCCTGATTTTACAGAGATGATTTTTACCTTTTTCTTTAATTAAAAGCCTTCTTTTTAAGAACCTGATGGATTTTCCTTGTTTTTAGATCCAAGGGGGTTGGATCTGTATTCACCAGGGAATTGGTGAAGAGTCTCTCAAGGCTACCCAGGGAAGGGAATTAGCATCGAGAGTGGTGGCAGCAGACCAGATCTAAGCTGGAAGTTAAGCTTAGAAGTTTTCATGCAGGCCCCCACATCTGTACCCTAAAGTTCAGAGTGGGGAAGCAGCCTTGACAGGTCCCTTCCCCAGCCTTAATCCCACAGAGCCCCGTACCCAAAAAGGAAGGAAACGGCTTGTGAAGAAAACTACAGCGAGTACAGATGAGGAATTCCAAGCACTGACCGCTTACTCACAGCCAGTTATGCAGGAGGCAGAAAGCTGAGGACTGTTCATATCTGCTTAGAAGGAGGTTCAGCTTGATTAGTC
Source organism: Terrapene triunguis (assembly GCF_002925995.2). Classification (NCBI taxonomy): domain Eukaryota; kingdom Metazoa; phylum Chordata; order Testudines; family Emydidae; genus Terrapene; species Terrapene triunguis. The sequence goes on from NW_020693962.1 coordinate 24,057, forward strand.
TCTCCTCCAGGTAGGGCTCCTGGACAATTCCTCTGCCAGTGCAGCTGCAAAAGCCATCCATGAGCCAACATTACACATAGCTGTGAAGATGTGTGAAATCTTGCCCTCATCCCTGCCTCCCTCTCCCATCCCATCTACATTAGTCCCACTCGATGAACAGAGACCGAGTCAACACCGACAGTCTCCAATCCAATCTCATCCCTTCTACCCCACATGATTTTGTCCCTGTGGGGTGCACACCTAGCACATCTGCCCATGTGCCAGGAAGCAAGACAGCACAAAAAGAGGCAAGGACAGATTGAGAGAGAGTGTTGGCCACCACACTAGAGAGAGAGATAAACACGGGAGGAAGGCAAGCAACTTGCCACCTGGTGTCATCCTCCTGGATCCAACCTTTTCTGCAGAGGACACACGGCTTGTGAGCAGAGAAATGAGCAGCCTCTGAAAATGGGGACTTTGTCTCCCTCGTAACCACAGCAAGTCACGAACATTTTGTTACCAACCCAGCCCTAGCGAACGGGGCGTTCGTACCTGGAGCCAAGTGGGCCGTGAGCAGAGCCCTCACCTAACGAGACACTTATCTCACTGACAGTGGCGGCTGCTCCACTCCCAGCTGGACGGCTCTTGCCTGGCATCAGTAATGTTCGCGGTCTCCCTGCTCTCACTCTCGCTCGCTTTCCAACACATGACGGGAGCGGACTCTGACCCTCCACGTCTTTTCCCTTGGTACTGAACCCAGCACAAGGGGGAAAACAAATCAGTTACCATCTCAGTCTGCAACGTGCATAGGTTCTTCTTCTCGCATCTACCGCACCTCCGGGCTCTGCCCTCAACCCTCCTCTCATTACAGCTTTAGCACTACATCTAAAAAGCAGCCCGCTGCACCTACATCCAAAAACAAAACTGAAGCGAGTGCAGATGAGGAATTCCAAACACTGACCGCTTACTCACAGACAGTTATGCGGAACGCAGAAAGCAGAGGACTGTTCATGTCTGCTTAGAAGGATGTCCAGGCACCTCAGGTCCACGTCTGCCACCTTCGGCTGCTGCTCCTGGACGATTCCTCTGCAAGCACAGGAAATAAGCCAAGCATGAGCCATCGCTTCACAAAGCTCTATTCGTGCATGAAATCTTGCCCTCATCTCTGCGTCCCTCTCCCATCCCATCTACCTCAGCCCCACTCGATGAACAGAGACCGAGTAAACACAGTCACCGCTCCACTTCAGCGCCCACTGCCCCTCATGATTTCTCTCCGCTCCTACTTCTCCATGGCTCCCAAGACCTAACCTGTGGGGATGCACACCTAGCACCACTGCCCATGCCCTATGAAGGGAGATGGCACAAGGAAAGCCAAGGATAGAGAGAGAGGGTGTCTTGGCCAACATACTAGAGAAGAGAGAGAGAGAGAGAGAGAGAGAGAGAGAGAAAGAAACATGGGAGGAAGGCAAGCAACTTGCCACCTGGTGTCATCCTCCTGGATCCAACCTTCTGCTGCGGAGGACACAACACTACTGGACAGAGAAATGAGCACCCTCTGAAAATGGTGACCGTGTCTCCCTCATAACCCCAGCTAGACAGGAACCTTTTCTTACAAACCCGGCCCCAGCTATTGGGGCTTCCCTACCTGGAGCCAGGTGGGCCGTGAGCAGAACCCTTACCAGAACAGACACTTATCTCACTGACAGTGGCGGCTGCTCCGCTCCCAGATGTACGGCTAATGCCTGATTTTGACAATGCTCGCGGTCTCGTTGCTCTCGCTCGCTTTCCATCGCATGAGGGCAGTAGACTCTGACACGTGACTTCTTTTCCCTTGCTACCAAACCTAGCAGAAAGGGGAAAAACAAAAAAAATTAGCATCTATGTCTGCAATGTTGCATAGTCTCTTCCTGTCACATCTCCTGTATCCCACGGCTCTGCCCTCAACCCACCTCCCATTACTACTTTACAACTGCAACTAGCAGGCACCCATTGTAACGGCACCCAAAATAGTCATTTTCCTCAGGAGACTCTTGTACCTTCCCCAGCTTTAATCCCAGAGCCTTGTACCCAACGAGGAAGCACACAGCCTGTGAAGAAAACTACAGCAAGTACAGATGAGGAATTCAAAGAACCAACCTCTTACTGAAAGACAGTTATGCAGAAGTCAGAAACTGGAGGACTAGTCATGTCTCCTTAGAAGGATGTTCAGGCTGCTCAGGTCCACTTCTGCCACCTTTTCCTCTGGCGAGGGCTCCTGGACGATTCCTCTGCAAATGTATAAAGCCAAGCAAGAACTATCCCTACACAGAGCTCTTTTAATGCCCTCATCCCTGCCTCCCTCTCCCATTCCATCTACATCAGCCCCATTCGATGAACAGAAATGGAGTTAACACTGACAGACACTGCTCAACTCCCCTATCCACTACCCTGCATGATTTTCATGCCCTCCTACTTCTTCATGGCTCCCAAGACATAGCCTGTGGGGATGCACACCTACCCATATCCTAACAAGGGAGACAGCACAAGGAGAGGAGAGGAGAGGAGAGGAGAGAGAGACAGAGTTGGCCAACACACTAGAAGAGAGAGAGAGAGAAACATGGGAGGAAGGCAAGCAACTTGCCACCTGGTGTCATCCTCCTGGATCCAACCTTCTGCTGCGGAGGACACAACACTACTGGACAGAGAAATGAGCACCCTCTGAAAATGGGGACCTTGTCTCTCTCGTAACCACAGCTGGTCAGGAACATTTTCTTACAAACCCAGCCCCAGCTAATGGGGCGTCCCTACCTGGAGCCAGGTGGGCCATGAGCCGAGCCCTCACCACACCAGACACTTATCTCACTGACAATAGCGACTGCTCCACTGCCAGCTGGACGGCTCCTGCCTTGCATCAACAATGCTCACGGTCTCGTCGCTCTCGCTCACTTTCCATCACATGAGGGCAGTAGACTAACACGTGACTTCTTTTCCCTTGGTACTAAATGCAGCACAAGGAGGAAAAACAAACAAGTTACCATCTCAGTGGACAACATTGCATAGGCTATTCTTTTCACCTCTCCCACCCGGCAGAGCTCCGCCCCCAAACCTCCCCCCCATTACGCCTTTAGTATTACAACTAAAAAGCACCCCTTGTAACGGCACAAGAAATAATCACTCTGCACAGCAGACTCTCGCCCCTCCCGAGACGTAATCTCAGAGCCCCGTACCCAATGAGGAAGAACACAGCCTGTGAAGAATACTACAGCGAGTACAGATAAGGAACTGAAAGCACTGACCGCTTACTCAAAGCCAGTTATGCAGGAGGCAAAAAGCTGAGGACTGTTCATGTCTCCTTAGAAGGCCATCCAAGCTGCTCAAATCCACCTCTGCCAGCTTTTCCTTCGGCTGCTGCTCCTGGCCAATTCCTCTGCAAGCGCAGCAAATAAGCCAACCATGAGCCATCACTACACAAAGCTCTATTGGTGCGTGAAATCTTGCCCTCATCCCTGCCTCCCTCTTCCATCCCATCTACGTCGGCCCCACTCGATGAACAGAGACTGAGTCAACACCAACAGTCACAGCTCCACTTTAGCGCCCACTACCCCGCATGGTTTTCGTCCCCTACTACTACTCCAGGGCTCCCAAGACCTAACCTGTGGGGATGCACACCTAGCACGCCTGCCTGTGTCCTAAGACGGGAGACGGAACAAGGAAAGGCAAGGATAAAGAGTGTGTGTTGGCCAACATACTGGAGAACAGAGAGAGACACAGTGAAAAACACGGAAGGAAGGCAAGCAACTCACCACCTGAAGTCATCCTCCTGGATCCAACCTTCTGCTGCGTAGGACACACCGCTACTGGCCAGAGAACTGAGCAGCCCCTGAAAACAGGGACCTTGTCTCTCTCATAACCACAGCTACTCAAAAACGTTTTCTTACAAACACAGCCCCAGCTAATGGGGCGTCCCTACCTGGAGCAAGGTGGGCCGTGAGCAGAGCAATCACCAAAACAGACACTTATCTCATTGAGAGTAGCGGCTGTTCCGCTCCCAGTTGGACGGCTTTTTCGTGGCATCAATAATTCTCGCGGTCCCATCGCTCTCGCTCGCTTTCCATCGCACGAGGGCAGTAGACTCTGACGCGAGATTACTAAACCCAGCACAAGGGGAAAAAACAAGTAAGTTACCATCTTTTGCGAACAGGGGCTGCTAACAGGGAGTTTCGCAAGGGAGTTCTCCAGGTGAAGGAGGAGCAATACAGCACCCTTTTGGGGTAAGTGAATGTCTGTAGTGTGTGTTTGTTTGTGTTTGGGGGTTACTTGCTGTGTGCTGAGCTTGTGTTTGTCAGTCTGTTTGTTTGTTTGGTTGTTTGAAGGACCGTGTGCTGTGGCTGGCAGTTGGAAGCTGTGAGCTTCAAAGGAAGGTTTGAAAGCTAGAAGCCTCTGGTAATTGGCTGAGCCTTAATCAGTGGGCGGGGCATTCATACAGGCCAGGGCTTTATAAAGCAGCACACAAGCGACCAGGGAGCTTTTGCGACCAGGGGCTGCTAACAGGGAGTTTCGCAAGGGAGTTTGGAAGGGGAGTGGGAAGGGGCGAGGGTCCCTTGCCGGTTCTATCTGTTTTCCCTTTATTCCCCTTAAAACCTAAAACTTCTTGCTTAAACAACCCTTTCAGCGGACAGGGGGCTGCAGACCGGAGTTTGACAGAGGGAGGCTTACGATGGTTAGGAAGACCCGCAACACCTGTGCCAGCACTGCTTCTGTCTCCTCCACCTGCGCCTGTAGCCAGACAGAGCGCCTGAGCATGGATGCTTCTACCCAGATCCTGGTGTGGTTTTGCAGAGACTGTAACTTGCAATTTCCACTTACTGATATCCAGGCTGGGGGAACCATCCAATGTGAAAGGTGCCTGCTGGTGGAATCTCTCAGGCAGCAGGTGGGAGAGCTACAGGAGGAGGTGGCTAGGTTGAGAAGCATCCGAATCCACGAGCAATTCCTGGACAGTGTCCATGTGGAGACAGCTGAGGTAGCTGTCCCAGTACACAGGACTGCTGATACACCACTGGTGGAGGAGGAGATGGCTCAGGGTGGACACTGGCAGCTGGTTACTTCTGGCAGCAGGCAGTGCTCCACCCCTGCTCCGAACCCTCCCGCCGTGGTAATAGGTAACCGTTATGCTCTTCTTGATACAGGAAAGAAGGCATCACCCCCTACAGTAAAGGAGGAGAAACCTCGTACCCCTAAGGCTGGGAGGTCTGCTGCCACCACTGCGAATAGGAAACGTAGGGTAGTGGTGGTCGGAGACTCTCTGCTGAGGGGGACGGAGGCGCCCATCTGTCGCCCTGACATTTCATCTCGGGAGGTATGCTGCCTGCCGGGAGCCCATATCCGAGACGTTACGGAGGCATTGTCGAGGATTATCCAGCCCTCTGACTACTACCCCATGCTACTCATCCATGTGGGCACAAATGATACTGCGTGGTGTGACACTGAGCGGATCAAGAGTGACTACAGGGCTCTGGGAGTACGGGTGAAGGAGTTTGGAGCGCAGGTGGTATTCTCTCCGATTCTTCCTGTCAAAGGTAGGGGCCCGGGCAGAGACAGATGCATCATGGAGGTGAATGCCTGGCTGCGAAGATGGTGTCGCCAGGAGGGCTTTGGCTTCCTAGACCACGGGATGCTATTTGAGGAAGGACTGCTAGGCAGAGATGGCGTTCACCTTTCGAGGAGGGGAAAGACCCTATTTGGACACAGACTGGCTAACCTAGTGAGGAGGGCTTTAAACTAGGTTCGACGGGGACAGGTGAGCAAAGCCCGCAGGTAAGTGGGGAACATGGAGAACTGGGAGATGGGTCGGAAACGAGAGGGAGTGTGGGCTATATTGGCAGAGAGAAAGGAGGGTCAGGACAAAACTGGGAAGAAAGATCAAACCAGTATCTTAGATGCCTATATACAAATGCGAGAAGTATGGGTAATAAGCAGGAAGAACTGGAAGTGCTAATAAATAAATACAACTATGACATTGTTGGCATCACTGAAACTTGGTGGGATAATACACATGATTGGAATGTTGGGGTGGATGGATACAGCTTGCTCAGGAAGGATAGACAGGGGGAAAAGGGAGGAGGTGTTGCCTTATATATTAAAAATGTACACACTTGGACTGAGGTAGAGATGGACATAGGAGATGGAAGTGTTGAGAGTCTCTGGGTTAGGCTAAAAGGGGTAAAAAACAAGGGTGATGTCATGCTAGGAGTCTACTACAGGCCACCTAACCAGGTGGAAGAGATGGATGAGGCTTTTTTTAAACAACTAACAAAATCATCAAAGGCCAAGATTTGGTGGTGATGGGGGACTTCAACTATCCGGATATATGTTGGGAAAATAACACAGCGGGGCACAGACTATCCAACAAATTCTTGGACTGCATTGCAGACAACTTTTTATTTCAGAAGGTTGAAAAAGCTACTAGGGGGGAAGCTGTTCTAGACTTGATTTTAACAAATAGGGAGGAACTCGTTGAGAATTTGAAAGTAGAAGGCAGCTTGGGTGAAAGTGATCATGAAATCATAGAGTTTGCAATTCTAAGGAAGGGTAGAAGGGAGAACAGCAAAATAGAGACAATGGATTTCAGGAAGGC
>NW_020693963.1:0-3917 GCF_002925995.2 Terrapene triunguis
TTGGGCATGAGGTGACTCCCGGTAGGGTGGGGTTCTAATTGGGTGAGCATTACCTGTGTCAATGGAGTGGTATGCCCGTTCGGTCCATCCTGGAGTGGCTGAGAAAATCGGTGCAAAGCTTGTGCACAGCTCCTTGATCTGCTGTCGCTGCAGACGTCCCAGGGTCGTGGAGAGGTTCACCTCTTCCACGCCACCATTCCTTTTTCCTTCGTAGTAGACACCTTCAGGCCACTCCGTGTCATCTGTTTCCTGGGCTGTAAACTGGCAAACGTTTAATTCTCTGGAATAAAAGGGCTTAAGAGAATTAACATGGTATACCTTAGGCTTTATGTTGGAGGTGGGGGAGGCTATGAGATAGTTAACAGCTCCTAGGCGCTCCTGGACCGTGAATGGTCCTTCCCACGACTCTTCCATTTTATGGGCCTGGAGCGCCTTTAAGACCATGACTTGGTCTCCTACTTTGAAGGACCGTTCTCTGGAATGTTTATCATACCAGGCCTTTTGCTCTTCCTGAGCATCCTTTAGGTTTTCTTTAGCAAGGGCTAAAGAGTGTCGGAGGGTGCTTTGTAGGTTGCTTACAAAGTCTAGAATGTTAGTTCCTGGAGAAGGCGTAAACCCCTCCCATTGCTGCTTCACCAACTGTAATGCCCCCTTAACCTCGCGGCCATACACAAGTTCAAATGGTGAAAACCCTAAACTGGGATGTGGTACAGCCCTGTAGGCAAAAAGCAACTGCTGCAACACTAGGTCCCAATCATTGGAGTGTTCATTTACGAATTTACGTATCATGGCCCCCAAAGTTCCATTAAACCTCTCCAGCAGACCATTGGTTTGATGGTGATGAGGGGTGGCAACCAAGTGATTCACCCCATGAGCTTCCCACAGGTTTTTCATGTTCCCTGCCAGGAAATTAGTTCCCGAATCTGTAAGGATGTCGGAGGGCCACCCTACCCTGGCAAAAATGTCTGCTAATGCCTGGCACACACTTTTAGCCCTGGTGTTGCTTAAGGGTACAGCTTCCGGCCATCGGGTAGCAAAATCCATGAAAGTCAGTACGTACTGCTTTCCTCTGGGTGTCTTCTTTGGGAAAGGACCCAGAATATCCACAGCTACTCGCTGAAATGGGACATCAATTATGGGTAGTGGCTGGAGAGGGACTTTAACCTGGTCTTGGGGCTTTCCCACTCGTTGGCACACCTCACAAGACCGGACATAATTAGCAACGTCCTTGCCCATTCCCTCCCAGTGGAAGGACTTCCCCAACCGGTCTTTGGTTCTGTTCACCCCAGAATGGCCACTGGGATGATCATGGGCTAAGCTCAAGAGCTTTACCCGATACTTAGTGGGAACTACCAACTGTCTTTGAGGATGCCAGTCTTCCTGGTGCCCACCAGAAAGAGTCTCCTTGTATAAAAGTCCTTGTTCTACAACAAACCGGGATCGGTTAGAAGAGCTGAGAGGCGGTGGGGTGCTCCGTGCCGCCGCCCAAGCTTTTTGAAGGCTGTCATCTGCTTCCTGCTCGGCCTGAAACTGTTCTCTTGATGCTGGAGACATCAGTTCCTCCTTGGACTGTGGACTGGGGCTTGGTCCCTCTGGAAGCGATGCAGGTGCTGGGGCTGTTTCCATTGACTGTGAACCGCTGTCCGCTGGTGCACTATGTGGTATTTCAGGCTCTGGCTGAGCCTCTTGGGTAGGGTTATCTGCTGCTTCCACCAGTTCAGACTCGCTGGTGCCCTCTGGCATTGGAGTTGTAGACGGGTTTGCAAGCGCTGGACTCAGTGCTGGCAATGGTTCTGGTGCTGGTTGCGTTGCCAGTTCCGGTTCTGGGACTGGCTTTGGCTGGGTCTCTGGAATTGGATCCACTACGGCTGTTGCAGTCGTTGGCAGGGGATCCGGTTCCACCACCTGTGTTTGGGTCTCTGGTAACACAGACGGGGCCCTGGTGGATGGCTCAGGAACAGGGATGGGGGTGAAAGCTTGCTTAGCCTGGCTGCGGGTGACTATTCCCACCCTCTTGGCTAGCTTCACATGGTTGGCCAAGTCTTCCCCCAGCAGCATGGGGATGGGATAATTGTCATAGACTGCAAAAGTCCACATTCCTGACCAGCCCTTGTACTGGACATGCAACTTGGCTGTAGGCAAGGTTACAGACTGTGAGACGGAGGGTTGAATTGTCACTGTAGCCTCCGGGTTGATGAGTTTGGGGTTCACTAGGGATTGGTGGATAGTTGACACTTGTGCCCCAGTGTCCCTCCAAGCGATAACCTTCTTTCCGCCCACTCTCAAGGTTTCCCTTCGCTCCGAGGGTATGAGAGAGGCATCTGGGTCTGGGGATCTTTGGTGTGATTGAGGTGTAATGAACTGTAATCGGTTGGGGTTCTTGGGGCAGTGAGCCTTTATATGCCACAGTTCATTACATTTAAAACATCGCCCTGCTAAGGTATCACAGGGGCGATGTTGGTTGATGGAGACTGGTGTGGTGGGATGAGAAGGCGTTTGTGGTTTCCCTTGGGATGTGGGTGGGGCCTTGGGTTGTCCCCGGTGATAAGGTTTTGTTTCAGCTTGCCCCTTCTGATATTCGCTCCAACTGCTACTAGCTTTTGTCTTTTCTGTCACCTCCACCCATTTGGCTCCAATCTCCCCCGCCTCGGTTACAGTTTTGGGCTTCCCATCTAGGATGTACCTTTCTATTTCCTCAGGAACACCCTCTAAAAACTGCTCCATTTGCATTAGGAAGGGCAACTCTTCCGTAGATTTAACATTTGGTCCTGATATCCAGGCATCCCAATTTTTCCCAATGTGGTAGGCATGTAGGGTAAATGACACATCGGGTTTCCACCTTAGGGCTCTGAACCGCCGACGGGCATGCTCAGGTGTTAGCCCCATTCTGATTCTGGCCTTGTTTTTAAAAAGTTCATAACTGTTCATGTGTTCCTTAGGCATTTCAGCCGCCACCTCTGCTAAGGGTCCACTGAGCTGCGGCCTCAGCTCTACCATGTACTGGGTTGGAGTGATGCTGTATCCAAGGCAGGCCCTTTCAAAATTTTCTAAGAAGGCCTCAGTATCATCGCCTGCCTTGTAGGTGGGGAATTTCCTGGGATGGGAAATGGTACCTGGAGAGGAGTTGCTAGGATGGTCTGATGCATCCTGCTTAGCACTTGCTACTTCCAGTTCATGCTTCCTTTCTTTTTCTCTCGCCTCCCCTTTGGCTTTTTCCAGCTCCATCTCTCTCTTGTGGGCCTCCTCTTTGGCCTCCTCTTTGGCTTTTTCCAGCTCCATCTCTCTCTTGTGGGCCTCCTCTTTGGCTTCTTTCTCGAGTTTTTTAATTTGAAGCAGTCTCTGATGTTTTTTCTCATTTTCTTCTGCTTCTAGTCTGGCCAGTTCTAGTTTGTTAGCTGCTTCACTGGTAGTCATTTTCCTGCTTTCCTGTGCTGGGCCACACCCCTCTGCAGTTGACTGAAACTGGGATGTACTCAGCTCTGGCTGCTGCTGAGTTAACAGAGACTTTCTAACTAGCTACTCCCGAGGATGTAAAAAGAAAAAAAAACAATTCAGCTTGTAAATTCCTTTTACCAGTCAAAGTTTGCTCACTGATTGAACCCTTCTCTTAACAAAGCCGCTTGTGAAAAAAAACTTAACACCTCTGCCTTCAGGCAAGGAGAGATAAGATATGCATCTACCTTCAGCTCTGCTTTCCAAGCAGCTAGAAGGGAAAAAAAATCTCTTACTGGCTTTTGGGTTTAAAACGATCTCTACCGCTGTGCCACCATGTCAAGGCTGTATCCCCACCTTGAACTTTAGGGTACAAGTGTGGGGGCCTGCATGAGGACTTCTAAGCTTAACTACCAGCTTAGTTCTGGTCCGCTGCCACCATTCCCTTCCCTGGGAAGCTTTTAGAAACTTTTCACCAATTCCCT
>NW_020693963.1:3927-7446 GCF_002925995.2 Terrapene triunguis
ACCCCCTTGGATCTTAAAACAAGGAGAAATCAATCAGGTTCTTAAAAAGAAGGCTTTTAATTAAAGAAAAAGGTAAAAATCATCTCTGTAAAATCAGGATGGAAAATAACTTTACAGGGTAATCAAACTTAAAGAGCTCAGAGGACCCCCCTCTGTCTTAGGTTCAAAGTACAGCAAACAAAGATAAACACTCTAGTAAAAGGTACATTTACAAGTTGAGAAAACAAAGTAAAACTAAGACGCCTTGCCTGGCTTTTTACTTACAAGTTTGAAATATGAGAGACTTGTTTAGAAAGATGGGGAGAACCTGGATTGATGTCTGGTCCCTCTCAGTCCCAAGAGCGAACAACAACCTTAAACAAAGAGCACACCAAAGCCTTTCCCCCCCCCCCCCAAGATTTGAAAGTATCTTGTCCCCTTATTGGTCCTTTGGGTCAGGTGTCAGCCAGGTTACCCGAGCTTCTTAACCCTTTACAGGTAAAAGGATTTTGGAGTCTCTGGCCAGGAGGGATTTTATAGTACTGTACACAGGAGAGCTGTTACCCTTCCCTTTATAGTTATGACAGAGCCCGAGTCAGCTGGCGCAGACCAGCCATGGGCTTTTAATTGCAGTGTAGACATACTACTCAAGTGCTTAATTTGTAATGAAAGAGGTGCTGGGGTCCAAGCAATTGTTTTACTTTCATAACTGATGTGGCAAGCCCAGAGGTGCCGGGCTATGAACTGCCAAGCCTAGAATCAGCCCTGGCAAGTCCTGGCACACATTAAGCACTCAGACATACCCATTTTGGCCAGTTGGAGCTGCTGGGTGCTCAGCACTTTGAAAAATTAGATGACTTATTTAGAAGCTTCTGTAAGAAAATGTGTAAATTTGAAATTTTACATAGATTTTTAACAAACCATAACCATGCTATCAAATCAAAATACACAATTCTGACTGATTTTTTCACCTATTATTGTTTCTATTCTATAAAGTAATGCTGCTATAACCGAAAGAGATTAACGTTTTTTCCTTCCTTCACTCCAAAGTTTCTTTACTGTGTGCATTTGACCACTCTTTGTTTACAGTCAGTTTCACTGTTTCTTATTTGTGTGATTCTTTCACACAGCAACAGAAGCAAGAAAAACATCTTTAAAAATAGGAAAATGTAATTGTAAAACACAAAAAAATGGCAATGGGACTTTTAGTGGGGTTGGCCGCCGCCAGAGCACCCCTTCATGGCCAGAGGTTGCTCTGCAGCCACCTGCCTCTGCTTTCCCTTTCTTCAGGGCTCCCAAAACAAACTCAAAACAGTCCAAAGGAAATTAAAATATTTTCCCACATGGGGTCCAATTTATTCAGTCTTCAAGTATATACAGGATAAATAAATACAATCTTGTAATTATTGCTCATGGAATGGAAATTCCATTTCCCACTAGCTCTAGAGAAAAGTTCTTTCCATGGGAGTCTTGTGATGAAGTTTATGAAGTCTCTTGTCTCAGATGGCGCTTAGCCCAATGGAGAAGTCTCACTAATGCCTGTTTCAGTTTGGGATTGACGAGAGTGAGAACAACAGAGTCCACAGAGATACATGTCCCTCGCGATTTCACAAATCATCCATATCCTGGAGTTTTGACTACAGCAACCATTATCATTGAGACAACACTAGCCATAAAATATAGCACATAGAAGATAAGGAAGGAGATCAGAGCTCTAACAGCTCCAGCACGGACCTCAGTATTGGGGTTGCTTAAGCTAGATATATTGTGTTGCATGTGCCTGATGTTTCTTCAAAGAGAGATGATTAGCAGGATGATTAAAACCAGGAATATCATGAAGGGGAAGAAAGATTCCAGACTACTGAAAAAAAAGTAAACAAAATATCTATGATTTTCTCATTATTTTTGCCCAGTGATATTTCCAGTGAGATGCTCAGTTGTGTGGAGGAGAAAACTGCTATAAACATATCAAGATAATGGCACTGTGAAGACCAAGGACCTCAGCTGGGATCTCAGGAGCAGCCATAGCACCAGCTCAGAGATTCTCAGCCTTAGCCAGAGGAAGAAGAAATGGGTGAAACTGATGATCTTCAAGTAGTAGAAGATGCTGAACCAGGTAGTAAACCAGAGACTTGACTGGTTTATAAACATCCAGATTGCAATTAATGTAATCTTCACTTGAGCTGGCCTGGAACCAGTATCTGGAGTGCAAATGAAATAGATGCTGCCAGGAATAACAAGCACTGCAGGCAAAATCTGGAGGTGGCCAAGCTGGTTAGAATCAATTACAGGAGAAGACTTCTATGTTTTTGATCCAATCAATGAAATTCACCACCACAATGAATCTATTTCCATTCCCTGTAAGGAATTCAGGGTACGTCTACATAGCAAATAGACACTCGTACCAGCTGACTCAAGCTCACAGGTCTCGGGTTGCATCATCAGAGGGGCTCCAGGAACACAGCTGAAAGGGAAAAAGACAACTCCAGTTCAGGAGAGACAGGAAAGACAGAAACAGTGGGAATAGTAGGGATAGCTACAAAAGGGACAGTAGACAGGAAGAGGAAAGACAGTGGTATAAGGAAAAAGAGGAAAAGTTAAAGAAAGAACAGAGCAGTTAAACAAAAGGAAAAACATAGGCTGAAAACCGAGCAACTGGAAAGGGAATTATAACTGTGGGGTTTATGTTCCAGTGTATTGTATTTTCTAATTCAAAATTCCGTTATTTCATAAATGTGAATTACGTTAAGGGGAGTTTAGTTAAGATAAGGACCTGGAGAGTGGTGTTACATGGACAGAAGCAGATGTTTCCTTTTAGGTAAGAGTTAATAAATTAGCATCTAAGGCCTGGTCCACACTAACCCCCCAAGTCGAACTAAGGTACGCAACTTCAGCTACGTGAATAACATAGCTGAAGTCGACATACCTTAGTTCGAACTTACTGCGGTTCAGACGCGGTCCACACGCGGCAGGCAGGCTCCCCGTCGACTCCGCGGTACTCCTCTAGCCGAGCTGGAGTACCGCAGTGGACGGCGATCACTTCCTGGTTCGACTTATCGCGTCCAGACCAGACGCGATAAGTCGAACCCAGAACTTCGATCCCCAGCCGCCGAACTAGCGCGGTAGTGTAGACCTGGCCTTAGAGAAAGATTCTGTTACTGACTCTCGATTACATAGACTGTTTCATAGATTCTAGGACTGGAAGGGACCTCGAGAGGTCAGCGAGTCCAGTCCCCTGCCCTCATGGCAGGACCAAATACTGTCTAGACCATCCCTGATAGACATTTATCTAACCTACTCTTAAATATCTCCAGAGATGGAGATTCCACAACCTCCCTAGGCAATTTATTCCAGTGTTTAACCACCCTGATAGTTAGGAACTTTTTCCTAATGTCCAACCTAAACCTCCCTTGCTGCAGTTTAAGCCCATTGCTTCTTGTTCTATCCTTAGAGGTTAAGGTGAACAAGTTTTCTCCCTCCTCCTTATGACACTCTTTTAGATACCTGAAAACTGCTATCATGTCCCCTCTCAGTCTTCTC
>NW_020693964.1:0-9798 GCF_002925995.2 Terrapene triunguis
TTGCCGATCCCTGGTCTAGAGAATGTAAGGGGACGTTTGTAAATTACATTATTAACAAAGGGTAGCAAATATGGATGAATTAAGCCGTGCACCACTCCTGTCGGACAGGGAGGAATTGTGACAAATCTGGGCACTGAAGGACTTTGCAGTTACTAGAATGGGTTGGAACCACATAGGATTTTCCTGGACATTTTCAGGAAAAATATGATCCCTTTAACAGCTGAACTTTCATTGAAATTGCATATTTCCAAACAGCTCCAGTAGTTATTCTGCTGCGCACCATGACAGGAGCAAAGATGGAACTCCAGTTTTCCTGCTTGTGGAGCACAAGCCCCTACGGCTTAGCTAAATCATTGTCAGCTATTAGCAGTATAGGGCCTAGGACACACTTTTGAGACATTCCGGTTCCATCCAGTACAGGGCAGTGGTGCACGGAGACACACACACCAGCCAGATTCATTACACTATTATTAACCTCATTTTTGTACAGGGGGAACAGAGACCTAGAGAGGGGAGGTAGGAAGTTAGACTCCTAAAATCAGGCACACACAGGATTAGAGACAGAGAGATGATGTACAAAATTGGACGCCTAAAATCAGGCCGAGCCAAGTTGGAAAATTTGGCCTCGTGAATTTGTCTAAGGCCAGTCAGTGGCAGACCCAGTAATAGAGCCCAGGAGTCCTGAGTGCCGGGCTGATACTTCCTGTCATGATAACGCTGCGGAAGCAAAGCGTTCGTGACACGGGCTTGTAGATCTCTCCAGAGAGCATCTTATTCTGCACAGGTACACCTCTACCTCGATCTAACACTGTCCTGGGGAGCCAAAAAATCTTACCGCGTTCTAGGGGAAACCGCGTTATATCGAACTTGCTTTGATCCGCCGGAGTGCACAGCCCCGCCTGCCCCCCCGGAGCGTTGCTTTACCGCGTTATATCCGAATTCATGTTATATCGGGTTGCGTTATAGTGAGGTAGAGGCGTATTTTGTCTTCTGGGTAGGCTCCAGTTGCAAACGCAACAATTGATGCTAACATGCGAACACACCAGCCCCCCCCAATGGCTGGTGGTGAGTCACCGCCTCCTGCTGTCAGCTGGGGGCTGGCTGGTGCGTTCTGTTCCCCTCTCAATGTGCTGTGCTGGAATTCAGGAGTGTGGCGAGAGCAACTTTCCACTCTTCAGCTCCAACGCTGTTGTTTTTTTTTTAAATTGAATTCGCTGGGAGTTTCTTTGACAGTTTCCCTGGGTACGGAGGCTGCTGTTCCAGGTGTGGGGGCGGAGATGGGAGGAGGGGAGCGCCGCTTGCTCTGCTGCCTAATTTCTCCCGTGCGCACTGAGCAGCGGTTACAAGCGATTGTATTTCTGAGCTTCAGAACAGATGGTTAAACAAAGAGCTTTAAAGCAGGGAGCGAAATGCTGGAAGGGGTCTGAACGCGACTGAGAAGCCAGATCTGTGGGCCTGCTATTCTGGCACGATCTTGTGGGCTGTGTGACCAGGAACATAGGAAATGCCGTACCAGATTGGTGGCCTATCCAGTATCCTGTCTCTGACAGTGGCCGGTACCAGCTGCTTCAGATGTAGGCATAAGAAACCTCAGGAGCTAGTGTTTGGCTTTCCCCCATTGCCACTGACGCTTTGTTACACTGCTGTCTAATGCGACAGTGGATGCTCTTGTTGGCCATATAAATGTCTGATCCTTTCCTGACTCCAGCTCGGATGTCGGCCTCCAGAATACTTGTGGCAGTGAGTTCCGCAGGTTAACATCGTGTACCACAGTATGTGACCGGTGTTCCGTCTTCCACTTCATAACCCCTGTTGCTTGTATTCTAAGAATGGCCGTACTGGGTCAGACCAATGGGCCACCGAGCCCCTGATGAAAAAGGGTCAATAGGAGAGCAGCGTAATCTTACATGCCTCTGCAGCTGTAGAGAGGCTGCTGCCCCAAGCAGGCAGACCTATGAAACAGTTCAGCCCCGGCCTCCTATCAGAACAAAGCGGTTTAGGGTCAATCTCAAGGCAGTGGAAAGTCTCCCATTGACTTTGGGGGGGTTGGGATCAGGCTCGCTGCCACAGCGGCTGGCTCCTTGCCAGCAGATAGGACAGAAGTGGTGCTTCGACCTTGCCTAGGGCCCCCTTTCCCAGGGGTGAATTTCACCCCCTCCGTGGTGGGAAGTCCCTCCCGGCGTCGCTCATGCAGCGAATCCAGAACCCTGGCCATTTCCTACAAGCAAAGTGTCACGAAACATTGTGGTGGTTTCCAGCAGGGCCCTGCTGACGGCATTGATTAGCAGCCCCAGGGAAATAGGGGTACCACCACCCAGCTGTTCCTCAGGAGATCTCAGACTGCTTCACAAAGGAGGGCAGGATCCCCACTGTATAGATGGGGAAACTGAGGCACATCCAAGAGGCCAAGCCAGGACTAGAACAGTGGTCCCCGAAACCCCAGCGCAGGGCTCTGCGCACAAGACCATGCTCCTTCATGCTGACACTAGTGTTGGAAGGGAGATAAAGCCTCACATTTCAAGGTTGAACCCAGTCTTGGTGATTAGGATGAGGCCCTCCTGAGGGGCAAGTCACCCCACGTCTGCCTGCTCTGGGGAGTCTGGCACCTTCCTCTGAAGCAACTAGTGAGGAAGGATGGTCCCGTGGTTAGGCTGCTCCCCTGGGACTTGGGAGACCTGGGTCATGTCCCTGCTCTGCCACAGACCCCTGTGTGACCTTGGGTGAGTCACGTAGCTGCTCGGTGCCTCAGTTTCCCCTTTTTACCATGGGGCTAATAGCCCTGCCCTGCCTCAAGGGGGTTGGTGAGGATAAGTATATTAAAGACTAGGGCACTAAGGGCCCTGTTTTAAATGTATTGAGGTGCCAAGCTCCAACTGATTTCATTGGGAGTCAGGTACCTAACTAGGCACTATGGTAAAGGGGGCTTTGAGCTGGTGCTGGGGACAGGAGAGACATTGAGTCTGATCCAGGATAGCGATTCCTAGGCCCTAGGCAATTCGGGAGAGTCTGGCGAAGTGTAGGGCAGGGCGGCACTGCTCCCACCAGCCTGTCCCTTGCTGGGGGCGGAGGGGACGCCACGAGCCTGCTGTGACCCGCTGGGATCCGCACAAGACCTGCAGCTGCCCCTACGGCACAGGGGCGAAGGCGCTGAAACTGTCTCGCTTGGATGGGGGGTGCTGGCCACTCCTCTCACGGGGTCGGCAGCTGGGCTGTTGTGGAGGCTGCTCTGTGTGCGTGGGGGGAGGGATGGGACCGATAACACCTTCCTCCCAGCCAGTGCAAAGGGGAGCCCTGGCTGATGGGGGGACCAGAGCAGTCTGGTGGATCCGTCTTCCCTTCGGGAGGGTGCCGGGAGCATGTACTAGGCGGGTGTGTATCTAGATGAGTCTGTTGGGGTGTGTATGTATCTAGATGGGTGTGTATCTAGATAGGTGTACACTGTGTGTGTGTGTGTCTAGATGGATGTGTGTGTTTGTGTAACTATATGAGTGTGCATCTGTTTCTAGAGGGGTGTGTGTGTGTGTGTGTGTATCTAGATGGGTGTACTCTCTGCGTGTATGTATTGATGAGTGTGTGTATCTAGATGGGTGTGCGTGTGTGTATAGCTAGATGGGTGTACTCTGTGTGTGTGTGTGTGTGTGTGTGTGTGTGTGTCTAGATGGGTGTGCATGTGTTTCTAGAGGTGTGTGTGTGTGTATCTGGATAGGTGTACTCTCTGTGTGTGTCTAGATGGGTGTGCGTGTGTGATGTATCTAGATGGGTGTGTGTGTGTATCTAGATGGGTGTACTCTCTGCGTGTATGTATTTAGATGAGTGTGTGTATCTAGATGGGTGTGCGTGTGTGTGCGTAACTAGATGGGTGTGTTTTTAGATGGCTGTGTGTATCTAGATAGGTGTTCTGTGTGCATGCGTGCGGCTGTATGTCTGTGTGTGTACATGGGAAGCTGGCTGGATCTGTGTAGGGGGCGGGTGGTGGTGTGAATGCCTGTGTGGCTGGCTTGGTGGTTTTTGTGTGCACCCAGCACCGCCTGTATTCAGTCCCCAAGTGGTTGTCATGCTACAGGACTAGACTGTAGCAGTAGCCGCAGCCCTGCGTCAGGGGTTGTGTGGAGCTGCATTTCCCCAGCAGGATCTCTGGGAGGGACTGTGCCTAGGAGGCAGCTGCTGGCTTACATGCAACGAGTGCGACAGGTCTCAGGCCGGTTCCCTTCAGCCGAGGTGTGTCCACATCTCACTGCGGGCCTGATCCCCCATTGATTTCAGTGGGGTTTGGACCCGCCCCTACGCCACCATCACAGGCGTACCTCAACCCTGGCCTGGAGGGGGCACTCCCAGGTGGCTCTGCCTCCTTGGCCTCTCTCAGCTGGGACGGTGATGCAAGGGAGACAGCTGTGATCATCCCCCTGGTGGGGTGCGGTCCCCTGTCCCGCGAGAGACAAACCAACCCCCCAGCACTGAACCCCGAAATTCCTCCTGGTGGAAGGAAAGTGCTGAGCATAAGGATTAGGGTGGGGCGAACTCAGGCCGAATTCCATGCCCCCGCCAGCAGGGCGGGGTCTGGGAGAGACGGTGGGAAAGGCAAGATAAATCAGCCCGGTGGGCCGATCCTGAGATCGCTCAGCCCCCGGGGTAAAGGCAAAGTGAGCCACCCCATTAAACCGTAGAGGCCTGATCTGGTCTCACGCCCAGCAGTGTAAACGCAGAGTGACCCCACTGGTGTCTGCGAGACCGAGCCTGAAGTCTGTGGGCCTGGCTCTGCTCTCACGCCCCCTTCGCCCAGGCTGTCTGAGGTGCCCTCTTGAAATCAGTGGGGCTAATCGTGGAGTGGGGGGGTCTGGCTCAACGGGAGCAGTCCGGTCCTGTGAATCTGGGGTTCCCACTGGGAAGCTTTAGAGGGCTGCGCAGTTCCTCAGATGCCTGCCGCCTGCCTGCTGATCAGCAAGCAGCTGCCTCCTGGGATGCTGTCTTCACCAGCTCGTGATAAATTCCTTCCCAGATGGTCCCTGCTTTGTCCTCTCACCGTCTCCAAATAAACATGCGCACGCTGCGCCCGGTACAAGAAGATCTGTTTTCACCCATTCTTGGCTCCAGTGCAGAGCGTGGGTTTGACGGGAGCTGTTGGGGGCGGGGGGAAGTTCGAGTTTCGCATCCCCTGGAGCCCCTGGAGTCCTGAGGCTCTTTAGAGCGCCCTTGGCATTTATTATTAGCTCCCAGGCAAGGCCTGTTTAAATAAACGGGTTAATAAGTGACCTTGTGAGAGATCCGTGGTTTAGTGGTGAGAGCCCAGGACCGGGGGACAGAAGTCCTGGCTTCGGGCTAACCACAACCCTGGATCTGAACACAGCTGAATTCTGTGGTGTGTGCAGCTCATGTCGCCAAGTGAGCCTATTCCTTCTTTGCCGCTCTGTGCCTCAGTTTCCCCGCCTGCGGATGATAGTTCACCGCTTCGCCGGAGTTAGTTCATATTTGTCAGGTGCCAGAGTGGAGTGAAAGCCGAGAGTTCTGTGTTTGCTCCCGGCTCCGGCCCCAGGGCAATAATTAACCCCCGTGCTATGGCGAGGTTTGCAGTGTACGAACCAGAATCGAATGGATTAGAGCGGAAGAGAATAGAAAAGGGAAAGGAAGCTGGTTCTGGTCCTTAGGCGATGCTGATTTCAGTCACTGCATTGGGGAAGCACGGAACCTACAGTGGGAGTGGGGTTATGATGACAGGTGAGCTAGGGAAGGGGCAGGGGCTGGATTTACAGAGCCCCGAATGGGGTCGTGGCTGGTGATGAAAGGAAGAATGAATTCACGCCCGTGGGCTTTGTCTAAGATTGTGGGTGTTTGGAAATGTTAAGGACCGAGATGTGCCGAGGGCGACCGCCTTTTCAAAACGTGAAAAGGGGACACGTGCAGGAGCCCCGCCCCCTCCATGGCCCCACCCCCGGCTCCTCCTCTTTCCCCCGAGGCCCTGCCCCTGCCCCTGGCCAGGCCAGAAGCCAGAGCCTGGCAGTGAGAAGAGTCCCAGACCCTCCACCTGTCCTGGGCAGGGGGCTGGAGTGCCTGAGGGCAGCGCCGGCCCGTGTCCCTGCCTCCCAGGGCAGGTGGAGTGTCTGGGACTCCAGGGCTCCCCACAGCAGCCCCGGCTCCTTGGTCGGCTCTTACTACTGCTTGGCTCCGGCTTCTGGCCTAGGCAGGGGGTGGGGCCTCAGGGGGAAGAGGAGGAGCAGGGGGTGGAGTCTCATGACGAGGGGGGGCTGAGGCCCACCTCAGTCCCCAGTGGGAAGGGACAGGTGTGGAGACCCTGGTTCCAGCTGTTGCAGGGATAGCCCCTGGGAACCAGCCCAGTCCAAATCATAGAATATCAGGGTTGGAAGGGACCTCAGGAGGTATCTAGTCCAACCCCCTGCTCAAAGCAGGACCAACCCCAACTAAATCATCCCAGCCAGGGCTTTGCCAAGCCTGACCTTAAAAACCTCTAAGGAAGGAGATTCCACCACCTCCCTAGGGAACCCATTCCAGTGCTTCACCACCCTCCTAGTGAAAAAGTTTTTCCTAATATTCCAAATCTGGGGGGGAAGAGAGGCCCAGGCAAACTTCAATGGCCTGGCCAATACTGCGGGCTCTAGGGTGATGGGGAAGGTCCCACGGGCTGGTGTCTCCCTGCACCTGCCATCAGAGGCCTCCTCCAGCCCCCACCCCGGGTGAATCATCCCCTACAGACTGGAGCGTGTATCATTTCCTCTGGTTTGTGGAAGCCAGACTTCCTGTGAGGGAGTCACGTGATTAACTGCTGCGGGCTGGCATCTGTGTCATTTCACAGCGACTAGAGAGCTCTGTGCTTTAGCAGCCTGGTGTCAAAGTGCTTCATGATACAGTTTCATGGGAAGCTGCTGCAGGTGATCTCTGTTTCCCCTTTTCACAGCTCTGCCTACGCCCCTCAATCCTGACCCACAAACTCCCCCCTCCGCCAGTCCTGGTCTGCTCCATCGGGAGTCCTGCCGCTTTCCCCATCCACGCTGCCTCCCTGTGCCCTCCCTCATCTGGCCCTGAAGTAGCGTGGTGACCCCCAGTTTGGGAAGCACTGATCTGTTCTGTGTATCTAGCTTGGAGCTCTCCGTGAAAGGTACCTGGAGCATCGCTGCTTCCTTCCCACCCTGGGATTCCTGGCTCCCTCACTGCCATTTGAGCGCTCCGTCCCTCCCCGTGGGAGGCCGTCCCACCCCTTCCCTTTCCTACTGACCAGGGAGTGGACTGGTGGGAATCTGCAGGTGACCTCTCCCTGGCCTCCGGCGTCTTCCCCACACTTCTGCCCCCAGCCACACTTCGTGCGTCACTCCCTGTCCGTCCCTGAACCCAGATTGGTGAGCGGCAGGTGTGCAAAGGGCCAGGAGCGTAGACACCTAGGAGCGCCCAGAAAACCCGCCTGCTTGGCCGCCTGCACTTCCAGCAGAAATGTTCCCCATTTAATTTCATCCCACTGCTCCTGTCCCCCCACTTCGACCACCAGAAACAACTACCTTGGCATTCACACTCCTCAGATGCCTTAGCCATGCTAGACAAATTGGGAAGCTCTTTCAATCCTTCTCCATTAATCAGTCCTTCCCACCCCTGCCCCTGATCATTTTCCTTTCCCGAACTCCCTCTAATCTGCCAGGACCTGGGTATCAAGACATCAATGTGCTTGCCCTGCTGGGTGATAAGTAGGGCCCTATCAAATTCGCGGTCCAGTTTGGTCAATTTCACAGTCGTAGGATTTTAAAAATCATAAATTTCATGATTTCAGCTATTTAAACTTGAAATGTCCCGGGGTGGTAATTGTGGGGGTCCTGACCCAAAAAGGAGTTGGGGGGTGTGTGTCTCAAGGTTATTGCAAGGGGGGTTGCAGTACTGCTACTCTTAATTCTGTGCTGCTGCTGGCGGCGGCGCTGCCTTCAGAGCTGGGCAGCTGGAGAGCGGCGGCTGCTGGCTGGGAGCCCAGCTCTGAAGGCAGAGCCGCCGCCAGCAGCAGCGCAGAAGTAAGGATGGCAATACTGCGACCCCCCTAAAATAACCTTGCGACCCCCCCCGCAACTCCCTTTTGGGTCAGGACCCCCACATTTGGGACACACAGGTCTCCCCAGTGAAATCTGTATAGTATAGGGTAAAAGCACACACAAAAGACCAGTTTTCACAGCGGGGAGACCAGATTTCATGGTCCGTGACGTGTTTTTCATGGCCGTGAATTTGGTAGGGCCCTAGTGATAATGTCATAGCATGGTGGAGCAACGCTTCATGTGCTTCTGACACTCAGGGCTCCCTGGACTCTCCGGCCCTGCTAGAGAACCGCAGAGATGGGTCTGGAACGAACCCCCAGATCAGGCATGTGGAGTGAAAGAGGTGATGGCCTTTGGAACCGTGGAGGGTCTTGTGATCAAGACACATAATATGGCTAAATATAAACGTGTACCCCGCAGAACAAAGACTGCAGGCCACGCTTACAGGCTGGGGGACTCTATCCTGGGAAGCAGAGACTCTGACAAAGATTTATGGGTCCTGGTGGATATTCAGCTGAACGGGAGCTCCCAGTGCGACGTTGTGGCCAAAAGGGCTACTGTGATCCTGGGATGCATAAACGGGAATCTCGAGTAGGAGTAAAGAGATTATTTTACCTTTGTGTTTGGCACGGGTGCGACCGTTGCTGGAATCCTCTGTCTGTTCTGGACTCCACAGTTCAAGAAGGATGTTGATGAATTGGAAAGGGGTCAGGGAAGAGCCATGAGAATGATTGAAGGATTAGAAAACCTGCCTTAGACTCAAGGATCCCAGTTTATTTAGCTTATCAAAGAGAAGGTTAAGGGGTGACTTGATCACAGTCTAGAATTACCTACATAAGAACAGCCAGACTGGGTCAGACCAGTGGTCCATCTAGCCCAGTATCCTGTCTTCCGACAGTGGCCAATGCCAGTTGCCCCAGAGGGAATGAACAGACCAGAGCAATTATAGATTCTAGGACTGGAAGGGACCTCGAGAGGTCATCGAGTCCAGTCCCCTGCCCGCATGGCAGGACCAAATACTGTCTAGACCATCCCTGATAGACATTTATCTAACCTACTCTTAAATATCTCCAGAGATGGAGATTCCACAACCTCCCTAGGCAATTTATTCCAGTGTTTAACCACCCTGACAGTTAGGAACTTTTTCCTAATGTCCAACCTAGACCTCCCTTGCTGCAGTTTAAGCCCATTGCTTCTTGTTCTATCCTCAGAGGCTAAGGTGAACAAGTTTTCTCCCTCCTCCTTATGACACCCTTTTAGATACCTGAAAACTGCTATCATGTCCCCTCTCAGTCTTCTCTTTTCCAAACTAAACAAACCCAATTCTTTCAGCCTTGCTTCATAGGTCATGTTCTCAAGACCTTTAATCATTCTTGTTGCTCTTCTCTGGACCCTTTCCAATTTCTCCACATCTTTCTTGAAATGCGGTGCCCAGAACTGGACACAATACTCCAGCTGAGGCCTAACCAGAGCAGAGTAGAGCGGAAGAATGACTTCTCGTGTCTTGCTCACAACACACCTGTTAATACATCCCAGAATCACGTTTGCTTTTTTTGCAACAGCATCACACTGTTGACTCATATTTAGCTTGTGGTCCACTATAACCCCTAGATCCCTTTCTGCCGTACTCCTTCCTAGACAGTCTCTTCCCATTTTGTATGTGTGAAACTGATTTTTTCTTCCTAAGTGGAGCACTTTGCATTTGTCTTTGTTAAACTTCATCCTGTTTAACTCAGACCATTTCTCCAATTTGTCCAGATCATTTTGAATTATGACCCTG
>NW_020693965.1:0-2740 GCF_002925995.2 Terrapene triunguis
CAGATTGATACAGATCTTACTGAGAGGTGATAAAATGGGATTGTGCTGATGCAAATGTTTGTGCTTCTTTTTCCTTGAAGAAGATCTCTGTCTCATCTCCAACTTCACAGTCTCAGGCAGATCAACTGAAGAGTGGGTCATCTTCTGCCCAGCAAATACTGAGTCTCTCTTCAGTTCCTCCCTCCTGAAACACCACCCAGGGTGATACGTCAGTGTAGGGAGTAGGGTGGAGGCGTGTAATATGGCAATCTTCTTCCTGAAAGGGGAACTGTCGGATGATCACACCTTGCAGGCATTTTAAAGAAGCACCAGCTTCTGGATCACTCAGGGCACTGCCTGGTCTATGACAAAACTTGGTCATAGCTTCTCATTTTAGCATCTCCTTCAAAAGTCAATATCCTTTACCCCGGGAGATTTCTGCGCCAAAAAAAAATCAAAATCAAAATTCTGCATCCTTTCTTTGTCAAAATAATGCAATATAATCACATCAGATTCAACTGTTTTGGTAATTTACTTAAACTACAATACAGAAAAATCACAATAACTATTCAGCATTTCCTAGGCACATGAAAGTTAAGTTACAAACACTTGGTAACTAACACCCTTTCATTTAAATTACATTACAGAACACAAAACAGCAACAACAACAAACAGTAGAATGTCATTTTAAATTGTTCAGACTTTCACACATGAAAGTCATACAGTTTTGGTAATCATTGCCCTGGACCTGGCTGGGTACTTTGGGAAGTGCTTGGTTCTGATTGTCCTGACATTTTAGTGATTCTTTGGTAAATGTTTTATTTGCCCTCAAAGTCTTTTTTTTAATGGGTAAGTAAAATAAATCCTGAGCTGTATTCTAACCCCCTTGTGCCACTTTGGCACAGAAATAAAGTGAGAAAGCACATAGAACTTCCTAGCTGAGGATTCCCTTACTGTCCTTTATAATAAGGCTCCTTTACATCACTCTGGCAATGTCGGGGCCTTAAAACTTTTACAGGTTTTATGCTCCTGGGGAAATTGACTGAGAAAGGGAAGAGTTACCTAACAATAGCAACATTAACAACATTAACTGTAACAGTCAGGCTGCTACATTTCTGCTTCAGAGAATGAGATCAATTAACCAACAACAGCAACTTTAACGATGTTACTAACTACATTATCAGGCTACTAATGCCTCAGAGAATGAATCAATTAACTCAGGCAGGGCTACTACATTTGTGCCTCTAGACTGCCTTGTGCATAATAAAAAGCCCTACCCTTCCACACCAGTCAGCTGCTGTAGCAAGGGAGAGGGACAGAGTGTCTCTCTCTCTCTCTCGATTGTTCACGCACATACCACATACCACCACCCCACCCCCCCGCGATCATGCAGGCATGCATGCCCAGCCCCCCGCCCCTCTCTCTGAGGTTGCTCGATGCATGCTAGAACAGATGCGCTGCTGGGGAAGAGGCCGTGTCCCCCCGTAGATTTTATTTGCATTTTTCTGTGCAGGGGCACAGAAAAATGTGGGTCATATGAATTCCCCTAGCAAGTATAATATGGAGATATACCTATCTCCTAGAACTGGAAGGGACCTTGAAAAGTCATTGAGTCCAGCCCGCTGCCTTCACTAGCAGAACCAAGTACTGATTTTGCCCCTGATCCCTAAGTGGCCCCCTCAAGGATTAAACTCACAACCCTGGGTTTAGCAGGCTACTGCTCAAACCACTGAGCTATCCATCCCCCACATTTCAGCTTTACCCTGTATCATGCTATCTTGTTCCTTCTCTGTTGTGTGAGAGTGAGGGCCTTGTTTCCTTTATCACAGACTCAGTTATCTGCAATATTAAATGAATTTTACTGTTAAAAAGCCTGGAGTCACTAGTTCTCCTGCCCTTGCCTAGTTCCTCTCTCTTGTCAAACACAATCATTAGCAGCGACTCTAATTATTCATGCTTATGAGATTGCGAACAGGATCTAGTTTTCCACAGTTCCTTGGCATTGTCTCCTGCAACCTTCTCCAGAACAATACAATGCAAATCAGTGGAGTTCGCTCTACTAAACACTTTGGGATATACTGGAGTCTACTGTTCTCTACCCACAGTTCTTTCCTTGTTTCTTCTGATTCACTGTGGGGAAGGCGGCTCTGTATTTTATCCTTTTGAAGAGTCATGTAGATCCAGCTGGCTGGTGAAGTTGAGGGTATATTAACATGGACAATAAAAGCAAATGGGAGAGGTAAAATGGGGATTGTTCAGCTGTGTCTAATATTCTATTTCCATTTCTCTTATTTCAGGTGGATGCCATCTTCCTCAGGAACTTTCAGAAGCTACAGCCAATAATATGCTTAAGGTTGGCGCGTTGTCTGTGGGCGAGGACTGGGCTGCCTTCCAAGGTCTCTGAAAGCGAGGGATCATTGTTCAGGATGGGTTGTAGATCACCGATGATGCGTTGGAGAGGTTTAATCTGAGGACTGTAGGTGATGGCCACTGGAGTTCTGTTGGCTTCTTTCTTGGGCTTGTCTTGCAGCAGGAGGCTTCTGGGTACACGTCTGGCTCTGTTGATTTGTTTCCTTATTTCCTCATGCGGGTATCGTAGTTTTGAGAATCCTTGGTGAAGATCTTGTAGGTGTTGGAGCAAATGCGGTTGTACCTTAGTGCTTAGCTGTAGACAATGGATCATGTGGTATGTCCAGGATGGAAGCTGGAGGCATGAAGGTAGGCATAGCGGTCGGTGGGTTTTCGGTATAGGGTGGTGTTA
>NW_020693966.1:0-2527 GCF_002925995.2 Terrapene triunguis
TAGGTGTCTGTTACCTCCGGCCTGAAAGGATCATCTCCAAGGTATGTCACCTCCTGGTGACCTGCCTTAACTCCAAGACCTTAAGTACATAATTTTCAGTATAGATACATACCTCCTTAAATATTATCCGTATGTACATTTCACAATGATTTTGACAACCAGTCGGCTTCTGGCTCTTGGCGGACACCTTACACACCACCCTTCAGTGAACTATTATTAAGGCTACATTTTAGTCACTACATTTTAGTGCAAGTTATGAACAAGTCCAGGCAGTAAACAAAAATTCATAGCCAGTGACCTGTCCATGACTTGTACTATATACCCCTGACTAAAACTTGGGCCTGGGACCCCCCAAAACACCTGGATCCTTACTAAACTGGTGAACATCACATTTAGAGAAAAGCAGCTGTCATTTGCTTCTCTTGCACTAGCTTGTGGTACTTACCTTTATGGAAATCAAAGTTCTGGGTCCTTCTCGTCGGCGGTACTGCTGACTGCTGCACACTAACGTCAGCTTTTTTTGTTTTCCTTCGTGCATATATCTGACCCAGGAGATCCATATCGCCACTGAAACATTTGCGTTAGAAACTTTCTCAAAGAAGTGAAATATTTTAGTATTCAATTCTCTGCCCCTGGAAGAAACAGCTTTCCAATGAGACTCAAATCTGTTGCTTGTTAAAGCATTATTCTGGATGAGTAATTGGATTTCCTTCTGTAAGCTACCAGCATGCTCACGAAGGGTCTGGTTCACTATTGTCCTGCACCTTGTACTGTTAATTTCCACCAGTGAGCCCCATGAATACAATGTGAGGGGGCACTGCATGTAGCGCACCACTTGCTCAGTCAGAGAGACAGTACCTATATAGAGGGGCTGGGAGAGGTGTGTGGGGGGAATGAAAAGGGAGAATGTCAAAGAGACCGCATTCCCCTAGGCCCATCTCCTCTAATCTGTGTCCTCTGCACTTGCATTAGTGGTCAGGATGCCCAGGTCCTAAATGATTAGCAGAGTCAGACTGGCTTTCTGTATCTTTCCATCATTGATATATAGGTATTATTATTTGCATTCTGGTAGCATCTGGAGGTTGCCAGTCAATGAATAGGGCCCTGTTGTGCTAGGCACAAAGTAGTAAAATATAACAGGGCATTTATACAGCTCACTGCATGGGGTTCCCTTGGGTGAGAAATTTAAAACTTGAGTTTCTTTCTCTTTTGAGTGGACAACTAAGACTTCATGGCTCCTTTCACAGGAGAAAAGATTAGTCACTGTATCCTTGACCAACACTCTACACCCTCATAGTCCCTTATAGTTCAGTGTGTAGTGTGCCCTCTTCAGTATGACTTTATGTACTGTGCTTTGGCATCTTTTTAGATGAAAGGAAGAGAGACACATATAAATTAACAGCATTTATTATTGATGCACCGGGCATTCATTCTTCTGAAATACTGGGTATGTTATAAGAATATATATACACAACAGAGCTAAACTGAGTGTCACACAAACCAACAATGTGTGATTTATAATGACTAAGACCTTACTACAGGGAATTTCCTAGGTTTTAATGATCAACAGGAGTTAATTGCGTAAGGCTTAGGACATTGCTGTTTAAAACTCACACTGCTGCAATAGATTCAGGTAGAATCAGTTTTTGAGGAATTGGCATGAAATGTCCTTTAAAACTGTAGGGCTGTCTTTGCTTACTTGTTTCCATAATGTAGGAGTGCTGTCTGGTGTACTCTCTTAAGCAGTAGGTTTTGTGGGAGTTAAACCATGTGCCTTGCATGAAGATTAAATAGCAATCTAGATAATTACAAAGTAATTGGAATGCAAAACGTGATTTTTGTGTCTTTTGAAGTGCCTCAATTCAGCTAGAATGGGTGTTTTTGGTAGCAGTTTAGACATTAGTCTGAGTGACAGTCAGTAGGCAGGTGAAAATCTATTGAAGAACAATCAAAGCTGAAGTTAGTGAATTCTAGGTTAATTTCATAGAC
Source organism: Terrapene triunguis (assembly GCF_002925995.2). Taxonomy (NCBI): domain Eukaryota; kingdom Metazoa; phylum Chordata; order Testudines; family Emydidae; genus Terrapene; species Terrapene triunguis. The sequence goes on from NW_020693966.1 coordinate 1,990, forward strand.
AAAGGAACTTTCTGAAGTGATGCATTAAATTGAAAGGATCTGTAATTTAGTCTTGACTAGACAATGTTGAGTGTATATTGCTTAAGGTCTAATCCTACCGGATCCTGAATGCCATATGTTGTGGTACTGTGCGCCCTCAACTCCAATGGGAGCTGGAGGGGGCTTTATTCCTCACAGGAGGTACTCAGCACTTCTAACGATAGGGTCCTTAAATGGTAGTGGATATTTTTATTCTATCCCACTGCACTCTATTTGTTACCCAAGAATTTACTGTACTGTCCCCTGGACTAAAAATTTGAGATCTGGGCATATTCCTGTCAAAATTATTAACTAACTAGAGTGAATTCAGAAAACAACAAAAATGATTAGAGCAGAGGAGGAATTGATTTATAAGGAAGAGTTTTTAAAATGCCAGATATAACTGAGGTTGGCTAAGCAGTGATTGCTGGGGAACGGCAAGATCATCTAGATGAGTTTGAAAAGTGTAAACACTAAGGGTATGTCTACACTACGAGGGTAATTCGATTTTACTTAAATC
>NW_020693967.1:0-2354 GCF_002925995.2 Terrapene triunguis
CAGTTCCGCCTCTTTCCCTGAGGCCTCGCCCTTGCTCCACCTCTTCCCGCCCCGCTCCTCCTGTTCCCCCGCCCCGCCAGCTACTCACTCCTCTCTGTCCCCTCTCCCCCCATTGCTCCGTGTTAAGGCAGGAAAAAAGGGTTGGGGCTCTGCCACCCCCTCCGGTCCCAGTGCCCCTGGCTAGAACCTGGGTCTGTGGGCTGGCCGGCCTCTCTGTACCTCTACAATAGGACTGTGTGCGTTAGCCCATGGACCTGTGGAGAGAAACAGCATAGGATGTACCGTCTCGGAAAGTCAGACAGACAGCTTCCCTCGTGGCCCCTGGTGACCTATGTAAGCCCAGGAGGAGTTCCAGGAACTGTCAGCACAACAAGCAGGACTTCCCTGCCAGCTGTAGTGATGAACCTGTCTCTTGGCCCGCTCTTGGACGCCTGACCTTGGCTCTGACGTCTGGTCCCTGACTTCGGCTCTGACCCTTTGCTCTGACCTTCGGTGCTGTTCTTGGCTTCTGACCGCCACTGCTGGCACTGCTAGGCCTGACTGCCACTGCTCTGACCATTAGGCCCTGAGCACCCAGGCCCTGGTCATGAGACTAGCTCCTGCCTCTCAGAGAGGTGCCTAACCTACAGCGACAGAAAACCCCCTTCCATCGCTGTAGGAAGCATCTGCATGTCAACACTACAGGGACCCAGCTCAGTGCTGTAGCTGCGGCACTGTGATGCCCGCAGTGTAGATGTGGCCAGTCTCCTGGGGGATGGACCACTAGCAGCTACAGCAGTAAAACCCAGAGCAACTCAGTCAGATTGTTTCTGGAGGTGGGACGGGGGGGGGGCACTGGGGTCCAGCAGCATTTAGCTGGTTCTGCAGCCTGCCCACAACTAAGCTGCACCCCAGAGAGTGAGGCTGTACTTTTCTACCGTCTCCTGTTCTTCCCTGAGTGCCCCTCCCCTCCCCCTACCTTTGTGGTCATTTGTCTTGCTTTGTGTGATGAGTGAGAGAAAAGGGGATGCAGCAACGGGGGAAGATGAGAGTTTCTTTAATTTTCCTCCTAGTTGGAAATGTCTGCTTGATGAACATTCCAGGCACGCGGGCCTTTGGTTTGCGCAAGCAGAGGCCACGTCTACACTACAAAATTAAGTCGACCTAATTCATGTTGGTGTACAGCCCCCGCAGCAAGTACACTGCACTTTGCTCCTTGTGTCAGCAATGCGCGTCCTCACCTGGAGCAGTTGTACCGATTGTACTGTCAGCGTGGGGCATTGTGGGACGGCTCCTGGAGGCCAGTAGCAGTCGACAGAAGCAATGCAGTGTCTACACTGACACTGCATTGACCTAACTACCTCAGCCATGACTGTATGCTGCCCATGGAGGTGGAGTTATTAAGTCGCCATAGCAGGGCAGTTTAATCAGCGGGAGCGAAATTTTAGTGTAGACACTTTCATAGTTAGGTCAACATAAGCTTCCTTACGTAAACTGCCTAGCTCTGTAGTGTAGACCAGACCAGAGTGAGACAGAGAGCGCATACTGCCAGCCTCCGGGTACCATGCTGGGGGCTGACAGCAAAGAAACTACGATCTCCTTTTGTTTCTGGTTCCTCCTGTGTTCAGAGAAACAGGATTTTGTACGTCCCTTGTCAATAAACAAAAATACATCCGGAAAAATACCAGACTCCATCATCAATGTCTACTCCCATCCGGAACCTCCCCAGGCCCTAAACTTCTACTGTGACCAGTTACCAGCTATGTCCATCCAGACCCACAGGGCCCCAATCTGACCCTGATCTATTCACATATTGCAAACCTTCCCCACTCTGGCCTAGGGTTACCACCTTTGAAATGGAAAAAACCCAGCACCCGCCCCCCCACAAGGCAAGCTCATGGCAACCCCAACCCCTAACCACAAGGCAACCTCGCACCCCCCCTTCAACAAGCACTTATAGTATCTAGAGAGAGAACACATATAGATAAGATTGGCAACATCACTGATAACAAACAGGCCTTTGTTTTATCAGCACATTTTGCCAGCCAGTCTTTGTAGTCTGTTTCGCTTAGCCAGTTGTCATTGAATGTGCTATTTCTGATGCCAGCTTTTTTTCCGCCTGTCTCCTCGCTGTCGCGTGACTCAAACCCTCTCTCGCACACATGCGCGTGGTTCGCTTGCGTGTTGGTGGGCAGACAGCTGCTGTGTTGATCTGTTGTCGCTTAAATTGTGGCAGTGGGAACACTGCAGAATCTTTAGCCGGGCATGGAAACTTTTAACATTAGACAGCCAGTGTATTATGAGAATAATGCAAAGCTTTAGACCCACATGTAAGCAGAGTCAGGATGAGCTCTACCCTGACATCTGGTGGTGAA
>NW_020693968.1:0-2236 GCF_002925995.2 Terrapene triunguis
TGATGCCAATCTGCCTGTGGGTGTCACCCAGATGCACAGCACAAGTTAGAAATACAGATATACCCTACATATCTATAACTCATAATACAAACGTGATACAAACATATAAACAAGATTATCATACTTGGCAAATCACAACATCTTCGCAGATACCCCACACGGCACACCTGACACAACTCATTGCCATTTTACAATATTGGTATTCATAATATCCTAAAGTGTCCCCCAGATTCCATACAGCGTCACACACGGAATGCCTTGTAAGGTATCATTTGAAACCTCATAATTTGCTGGTGAGTATTGTCCTCGTAAAATATGTGTGGCAACATTGTACGTGAAATTATACGAGTCCCCTGTCTGGTGTTAGTAACACATTCTACAAACCCCACATTGCTGCCCAAACAGAAGTTGGCAAACAGGTCTGTCCTACACAAAGGAATGTGTGCTTACCATAATTTGCATTTAGCAGTAACCAGAGTCATCAAGCAAGAAGGGAAACAAAGGAAGCTCAAACAGTATAGTAATCCTGGATACTATCCACTATAGTATCCACAGTTAGGGAACCCCATTTGTGCAAAGCCATCCACTATTTCCTGCACGTTACCCAGAGTCATGGTTCTTCTGAGTAGGATGCGATTAACGGCCTTGCAAACTTGCATCAACACGATTCCAACGGTCGACTTCCCCACTCCAAACTGGTTTGCGACCAACCGGTAGCTGTCTGGAGTTGCCAGCTTCCAGATTGCAATAGCCACCCGCTTCTCCACTGGCAGGGCAGCTCTCAAACTCGTGTCCTTGCACCGCAGGGTGGGGGCGAGCTCCTCACACAGTCCCATGAAAGTGGCTTTTCTCATCCGAAAGTTCTGCAGCCACCGCTCGTCATCCCAGACTTCCATGACGATGTGATCCCATCACTCGGTGCTTGTTTCCCTGAGCCCAAAAGTGGCGTTCCACGGTGCTGAGCATGTCCGTGAATGCCACAAGCAATTTCGTGTCGTACGCGTTACGCGGCTCGATAGCATCGTCGGATTCCTCACTCTCACTTTGGATCTTAAGGAATAGTTCGACAGCCAAACGTGATGTGCTGGCGAGATAAGTCAGCATACGCCTCAGCAGTTCGGGCTCCATTTCCCACAGACAGATCGCGCTGCACAGAAACCATTGAAAGATGGCGCCAAAGGTGGACGGAAACAAAGGGATTTCTGGGATGCGAAGCGATGCATCACGGGGCGTTGGGACAGGACCCAGAATGCCGCGCACCTACGCCCCCTTCCCACAACCCACGGCGCCAGAATGGGAAGAGGTGCTCTGTGGGATAGCAGCCCATAATGCACCGCTCCCAATAGCGCTGCAATTGCCGCAAATGTGGCCACGACAGTGCGCTGGGCAGCTGTCAGTGTGGACAGACTGCAGCGCTTTCCCTACTCAGCTGCACGAAGTCAGGTTTAACTCACAGCGCTGTACATCTGCAAGTGTAGCCAAGGCCTGAGTCACAAGATGTGTCCGCCTTCTCTCAATGGGTCAATTGTATAGCTGATGGTCCTTAATGGGCCATCAAGCAGGCTAGGCAGAGCTGACACCAACTTGTCTGCAATGTCACCCAGAAGCACAGCATACTGAAATACAGACAGTATAGAGCCAATATTCATAACTTCAACTACAAAGATGATACACACATATAGACAGCACAATCATAACCAGCAAACGATAACCTGGTCTTAGACACCTTATATGACTCCCTTTATACAAGATTTGGTGCCACTACGGGACCTTGGTTGCAACAATGATCTATACGGTCCCAGATTATGTCAATAATGTCACAGCCCAGTTCCCCACTCCCACCCTGTGCAACAACAGTGCAAATGCCCCAGGAATCCTGCTTCTTACGACCACTTGTTTTGAAATGAACCTTTTCTTCATTTGCATTCCAAAAACCTTCATTTGCGTTGGATGGGTTATTTAGTGACAGGAGTATACACAATGTAACTGTTTGCTATTACATTGTAACAGAATATAGATAAGTGAAAACAGTGCAAACAACATTCCACTACTTTTCAGGACGTTTAAACACCCAATACACTTATACATTTAACAATCGCTTTGATCTATACTAATACACACATCAATTGGCCTGAATACACTGTGACGTAAGCTGCTCTGCTAGCGTCACACCTTGTACAAACATTACTGCAACAGTGTGTAGGGCAGTGTGACCCCTGGGGGTCTGTGAGCTGGT
>NW_020693969.1:0-2606 GCF_002925995.2 Terrapene triunguis
AAGGAGCTGAGACAAGGCTACCAAAAAACCAAAGAGGCTAACGGACGCTCCGGATCCCAGCCCCACACATCCCGTTTCTACCAGGCACTGCATTCCATCCTGGGTGAGGCCGCCACCACTACCCCACCCGTGACCGTGGACTCTGAGGATGGGATATTGTCCGCGGCCGGTTCCTCGTCGGACATGTTAGCGGACGGGGAAGATGAAGAAGGAGATGAGGAGGACGAGGCAGTCGACAGCGCTGGCACCGCTGATTTCCCCGACAGCCAGGAGCTCTTCATCACCCTTACCGAGATCCCGTACCAACCGTCCCCATCCCTTACCCCGGACACAGAATCAGGGGAAGGATCAAGCAGTAAGTGCTGTAAACATGTAAACATTTATTTTGAACAGAACGGGAATATTCATACTATTAACAATGTGTTTTTATCAAAGTGCTGTAAACAAGTAAAAAATTATCTGCTACAAAACTGGAATATTTACAATGGTAACAAAGGGTTTCTCATGATTTGTCTGCCTTAGGCTCTTCACAATTTAGTCCCAAGTATTTTAAAAATTTTTTACAATGTCCGGTACTTCATGATTCTTCGGCCCAAGACGCTCCACTCTATAGTCCCAGTGCACCTAGGCGAAAATCCGGTCAATATGGCCGGGGATTGATGAGAAATCCTCGTAGGAGAACTCCTCGTAGGTCTCGTGGAGGTAGATTTCCAGCCTGTTTATCAGGTTCCGGGGTAGGGCGATCTTACTGGGCCCTCCGTGGTAGCACACGTGTCCCCGCCACGCCACAATCAAGTACTCCGGGATCATGGCTCGACATAGCATGGCGGCATACGGCCCCGGTTTCTGCATGCTTTCCCTCAGCATGCGTTCCTTCTGGGTGTCCGAGATCCTCAGGAGGGTGATGTCGCTCATGACGCCCTGCTTTGAATTAGGGAGGGGAATGTTAGTATTGGGACTGCTTTACAGACACGCGGTGGAGGGAGAGGGGCAGCATACAGGGATCTTTCCCTGGGACAGCCGCGAGGGGGTGGGACGGGGCAGAGTTGATGCTGTCCTGATTGCTGGCAGCAGAGACTGGCATTGCTTTCAATGTGAAAGGAGGCCAGTGCTACTAATAGAGTTTTAAGCAGCCACAAGTCTACGGCTTACCATGATTGCCCGCTCCAGAAGTTCAGGTCTCCAGCCACGCTTCTCAGATCACTCCAAGACCACCGCAAGTCCACAGGCACTGAAGGCGAGGGCCGAAAATTCGACCTTGTCCTGAGTGCGCATGTGAGAGGTGCAGTGCATGGTCTTGTTCACAGAGAAAGACTAGGTTCTTTGTATACAATTTCATTTATCTGTCTCAGGAATTCACTCCCTTTTTAAAATTCACACAGACACATCTGCGACTGTCTCCCAACCCAGCCTGTCAGCACACTCCCAGAGGCTAGCGCAGATTAGGCGGAGGAAGAAGAAGACGCGTGAAGACATGTTCTCAGAACTAATGGGCTGCTCCCGAGCCCAGGCAGCCCAGCAGACACAGTGGAGGGAGAACTTGTCACAAATGCACCGAGCAGTCATGGAACGGGAGGAGAGGTGGCGTGAGGAGGACCAACAGGCTACTGAAAAGCTGCTTGGACTAATGAGGGAGCAAACGGACACGCTCCGGCGCCTTGTGGATGTTCTGCAAGACCGGAGGCAGGAGGACAGAGCCCCGCTGCAGTCTATCTGTAACCGCCCTCACCCGCCACCAAGTCCCACACCACCCTCACCCAAAGTCCAAAGAAGGAGGGGCGGCAAGGGCCGTTAAAACTTTCAGTCAACCCCTGCAGACTGCTCTAGCACTAGAAGGCTGACATTCCCCAAAATTTGATAAGTCCTTTCCTACCCACCTCACACAAGCCCCCGTCCAAGTTTCACCCCCCACGTTTCATGTGTGGTTCACAATAAAATGTTTGTTTCTGTTCATTACTGTTTCAGTCAGGTTCTTTTGAGGGAGAGTCTGTCTGGAGGGGGGAAGGGGCTTGGTAATTGGACAGGACAGTCACCTTTAGCAGGGTACAGAGGCGGGGTCAGGTCCAGCATCAGGACACATACACAGTGCAGTCACTGGTTACCCTGGTCAGTCTGGGAGGTGGTTTTCATGTTCTGGGGGGGGGTTGCTCTGTGACTTTGTGGCGGGGGAGGGCAGTTACAGATCTTATGCAGCGGTCCTTATCCTGGCTCACAGATCCACGCAGCAGGGGATATGTAACCCTACCCCCCCTGCCAGAAAGTCACATAGCCGACACATACACGCAGTCCCCCCCAGGAGTGCTGGCAGGCTCCATTGAAATAACCAGTGCACCAGTGCGGAGCCTGTCATTCCGGGAGTTTAGAAGCATCATTTGCATCAGAACACTAAACCCGCCCCCCCGCCACAGTCTGCGTCCCCGGTTTAAAACATTCCCGCGAAAACAGCAATACAGACAACGGTGTTCATTAACAAAATAGAAATGATTTTATTTTTTGGGAAGGGGAAGGGGGTGAAGGGGGTATGTAACTAGAGAGTATAGTCAAAATGAACTTGGTAAAGAAACGGGGGCAGGTTCAGCTTTTCTGTCCACAAACTGAAAAGTCAC
>NW_020693970.1:0-2445 GCF_002925995.2 Terrapene triunguis
TTACCCAGGGAGCAGCTGAAAACGTCACCCCCGGCCCCCTCCTGCTGTAGTAAGAACGAGCTCTGTCCCCCGACAAGCGCGTCCCCGTACAGCTCTTGTGCCTGCCAGAGAGACAGGGTCACCCTGAGATCCCCCTGGCCCCTGAGATCCCCCTGCCCTACCCCCAGCCAGCACATCCTCATACAGGTTTTTTTTATTTTTATTATAAATGGAGATATCCTATCTCCTAGAACTGGAAGGGACCTTGAAAGGTCATCGAGTCCAGCCCCCTGCCTTCACTAGCAGGACCAAGTACTGATTTTGCCCCAGATCTCTAAGGGTATGTCTACACTACGAGGGTAGTTCGATTTCACTTAAATCGAATATGTGGAATCGATATTACAAAGTCAAACGTGTGTGTCCACACTAAGGACAGTAATTCGACTTTGTGAGTCCACACTAACAGGGCAAGCGTCAACATTGGAAGCGGTGCACTGTGGGCAGCTATCCCACAGTTCCCGCAGTCCCCGCTGCCCATTGGAATTCTGGGTCGAGCCGCCAATGCCTTCTGGGTAAAAAAATGTGTAGAGGGTGCTTTTGGGTAACTGTCGTCATCCGTCCGTCACTACCGACCTCCCTCCCTCCCTGAAAGCGCCGGCGGGAAATCAGTTTGCGCACTTTTCTGATCAGTGACAGCGCGGACGCCACAGCACTGCGAGCATGGATCCCGCTGCGACCATCGCTGCAGTTGTGGCCGTTCTCAACGCCTCGCAGCTTATCAAACACCTTTCCCTGAGGCAGATGCAGAGAAATCAGGCGAGGAGGCTACGGCACCGCCGTGAGGGCTTGAAGTCGGAGACTAGCACAGAACTGTCAGAAACCACGAGCCCCAGCGCCCAGGACATCACGGTGGCAATGGGTCATGTGGATATTGTGGAACGGCGATTCTGGGCCCGGGAAACAAACACGGACTGGTGGGACCGCATAGTGCTGCAGGTCTGGGATGAATCCCAGTGGCTGCGAAACTTTCGCATGCGGAAGGGCACTTTCCTGGAACTTTGTGAGTTGCTGTCCCCTGCCCTGAAGCGCAATGACACCCGGATGCGAGCAGCCCTGACTGTCCAGAAGCGAGTGGCCATAGCCCTCTGGAAGCTTGCAACGCCGGACAGCTACCGGTCAGTCGCGAACCACTTTGGTGTGGGCAAATCTACCGTGGGGGTTGTTGTGATGCAAGTAGCCAACGCAATCGTTAAGGTGCTGCTCTCAAAGGTAGTGACCCTGGGAAACGCGCAGGTCATCATAGATGGCTTCGCTGCGATGGGATTCCCAAACTGCGGTGGGGCTATAGATGGGACTCACATCCCTATCCTGGGACCGGACCACCAGGCCAGCCAGTACATTAACAGAAAGGGCTACTTTTCAATGGTGCTGCAAGCACTGGTGGACCATAGGGGACGTTTTACCAACATCAACGTCGGATGGCCGGGCAAGGTTCATGAAGCTAGCGTGTTTAGGAACTCTGGTCTGTTTAGACGGCTGCAGGAAGGTATTTACTTCCCGGACCACAAAATAACTGTTGGGGATGTGGAGATGCCTACAGTCATCCTCGGGGACCCAGCATACCCGCTAATGCCCTGGCTCATGAAGCCCTATACTGGCGCCCTGGACACAGAAAAAGAACTGTTCAACTACCGTCTGAACAAGTGCAGAATGGTGGTGGAGTGTGCTTTTGGCCGTCTCAAGGGGAGATGGAGAAGCTTACTGACTCGCTGTGATCTCAGCAAAACCAATATCCCCATTGTTATAGCAGCTTGCTGTGTGCTCCACAATCTCTGTGAGAGCAAGGGGGAGACCTTTATGGCGGGGTGGGAGGTTGAGGCAAATAGCCTGGCTGCTGATTACGCCCAGCCAGACAGCCGGGCGATTAGAAGATCCCAGCGGGACGCGCTGTGCATCCGGGAGGCTTTGAAAGCTAGGTTCCTGACTGAGCAGGGTAACCAGTGACTGTTAAGTTTGTGGACACAGAAGCTGAACCTGCCCCCGTTTCTTTACCCAGTTTATGTTGACTATCCTCTCCAGCTACATACCCCCTTCACCCCCTTCCCAAAAAATAAAATCAGTTCTGTTTTGTTAATGAACACCGTTGTCTTTATTACTGTTTTCGCGGGAATGTTTTAAACCGGGGACGCAGACTGTGGCGGGGGGCGGGTTTAGTGTTGTGATGCAAATGATGCTTCTAAACTCCAGGAATGACAGGCTCCGCAGTGGTGGACTGGTTGTTTCAACGGAGTCTGCCAGCACTCCTGGGCGGGACTGCGCGTATGTGTCGGCTAGGTGACTTTCTGGCAGTGGGAGGAGGGTTACAGATCCCCTGCTGCGTGGCTCTGTGATCCAGGATAAGGACCGCTGCATAAGATCAGTAACTGCCCTCCCCCGCCACAAAGTCACAGAGCAACCCCCCCCCCC
>NW_020693970.1:2545-5138 GCF_002925995.2 Terrapene triunguis
GGGGGGGGGGGGGGGGGGGGGGGGGGGGGAACTTGTGTGAGGTGGGTAGGAAAGGACTTTTCAAATTTTGAGCAGTCTGCAGGGGTTGACTGAAAGTTTTAACGGCCCTTGCCGCCCCTCCTTCTTTGGACTTTGGGTGAGGGGAGTGTGGGACTTGGTGGCGGGGGAGGGCGGTTAGAGATAGACTGCAGCGGGGCTCTGTCCTCCTGCCTCCGGTCTTGCAGAACATCCACAAGGCGCCGGAGCATGTCCGTTTGCTCCCTCATTAGTCCAAGCAGCGTTTGAGTCGCCTGCTGGTCCTCTTGACGCCACCTCTCCTCCCGTTCCATGATTGCTCGGTGCATTTGGGACAAGTTCTCCCTCCACTGTGTCTGCTGGGCTGCCTGGGCTCGGGAGCAGCCCATTAGTTCTGAGAACATGTCCTCACGCGTCTTCTTCTTCCTCCGCCTAATCTGCGCTAGCCTCTGGGAGTGTGATGCCAGGCTGGGTTGGGAGACAGTCGCAGATGTGTCTGTGGGAATGGGAAAAAGGGAGTGAATTCCTGAGACAGATAAATGAAGTTGTGAACAAAGAATATAGTCTTTCTCTGTGAACAAGACCATGCACTGCACCTCTCACATGCACACTCAGGACAAGGTCGAATTTTTGTCCCTCGCCTTCAGTGCCTGGGGTCTTGCACTGCCGATCTGAGAAGCGGGGCAGGACACCTGAACTTCTGTAGCAGGCAAACATGGTAAGCCGTAGACTTGTGGCTGCTTAAAACTTTAATAGTAGCACTGGCCTCCTTTCACATTGAAAGCAATGCCAGTCTCTGCTGGCAGCAATCAGGCTAGCATGAACTCTGCCCCTGTCCCACCCCCTCGCGGCTGTCCCAGGGGAAGATCCCTGTATGCTGCCCCTCTCCCTCCACCGCGTGGCTGTAAAGCAGTCCCAATACTAACATTCCCCTCCCTAATTCAAAGCAGGGCATCCTGAGCGACATCACCCTCATGAGGATCTCGGACAGCGAGAAGGAACGCATGCTTAGGGAAAGCATGCAAAAACCAGGGCCGTATGCTGCCATGCTCTGCCGTGCGATGATCCCAGAATACTTGATTGTGTCGTGGCGGGGAAACGTCTCGTACCATGGGGGACCAAATAAGATCGCCCTACCCAGGAACCTGATGAACAGGCTGGAAAAGTACCTCCATGAGACCTACGAAGAGTTCTCCCATGAGGATTTCGCATCTATCCCCGGCCATATAGACCGTATTTTGGTGTAGCTGCACTGGCAGGAAGTAAAGAGTGGAGCATCTTTGGCTGGAGAATCATGAAAAACCGGACATTGTTTGATTTTTTTTTTAAATAGTTGGGACTAAATAGTTAAGCGCCTAAGGCAAAGAAATCATGAAAAACCCACTGTTAATATTATAAATATTCCAGTTCTGTTAAAAATAAATGTTTAGATGTTTAAAGCACTTACTGCTTGATCCTTCCCCTGATTCTGTGTCCGGGCTAACGGCTGGGGACGGTTGGTAGGGGATCTCGGTAAGGGTGATGAAGAGCTCCTGGCTGTCGGGGAAATCAGCGGTGCCAGTGCTGTCGACTGCCTCGTCCTCCTCATCTCCTTCTTCATCTTCCCCGTCCGCTAACATGTCCGACGAGGAACTGGCCGCGGACAATATCCCATCCTCAGAGTCCACGGTCAGTGGTGGGGTAGTGGTGGCGGCCGCACCTAGGATGGAATGCAGTGCCTCGTAGAAACGGGATGTGTGGGGCTTGGATCCGGAGCGTCCGTTTGCCTCTTTGGTTTTTTGGTAGCCTTGTCTCAGCTCCTTGATTTTCACGCGGCACTGCGTTGCATCCCGGCTGTATCCTCTCTCTGCCATGGCTTTTGAGATCTTCTCGTAGATCTTAGCATTCCTTCTTTTGGAGTGCAGCTCTGAAAGCACAGACTCATCGCCCCACACAGCGATGAGATCCAAGACTTCCCGATCAGTCCATGCTGGGGCCCTCTTTCTATTAGATTGCACGGCCATCTCTGCTGGAGAGCTCTGCATCGTTGCCACTGCTGCTGAGCTCGCGACGATGTCCAAACAGGAAATGAGATTCAAACTGCCCAGACAGGAAAGGGAATTCAAATTTTCCCGGGGCTTTTCCTGTGTGGCTGGTCAGAGCATCCGAGCTCGGACTGCTGTCCAGAGCGTCAACAGAGTGGTGCACTGTGGAATAGCTCCCGGAGCTATTAGCGTCGATTTCCATCCACACCTAGCCTAATTCAATATGGCCATTTCGAATTTAGCGCTACTCCTCTCATTGGGGAGGAGTACAGAAGTCGAATTTAAGAGAGCTCTATGTCGAACTAAATAGCTTCGTGGTGTGGACGGGTGCAGGGTTAATTCGATGTAACGGCGCTAAATTCAACATAAAAGCCTAGTGTAGACCAGGCCTAAGTGGCCCCCTCAAGGATTGAACTCACAACCCTGGATTTAGCAGGCCAATGCTCAAACCACTGAGCTATCCCCTACAAAAAATACATTCTGTACAAGAAGTGCTGCAGTTCCACCTTCACCCACCAGAGGCTGCTGTGGCACTAGAGCAGCCAGGAGCCGGC
>NW_020693971.1:0-8167 GCF_002925995.2 Terrapene triunguis
ACCTCTCGAGGTCCCTTCCAGTCCTAGAATCTATGAATCTATGAATCAGTTCTCCCCTGCTACCCCACCCAAGATGACTGTTGGAAACAACTAAGACTGAACTGGAGGAAAGAACTTGACCCAGGCTGGAAGGGCATCTGGCCTGTGAATAAGATTATTAGAATCACACTTAGGGTGAGAACTTACATGCAACCAGTTTCTTTAGTGTATTAAGCTTAGTTTGCGTGCTCTGTTTTATTTTCTTAGTAATCTTCCCTGTTCTGTCTGCTACCACCTTAACTACTTAAAATACACCCGTTATAGTTAATAAATTTATTTCTGGTTTACAATATAACCCAGTTTGTGTGATTTCTAACTGGGGGATGGAGGATGAGAAGTTGTGCAGACCCTCCTCCATATTGAGGGAAGAGGCAAATTTCATATAATTTTGGGTTTGTACTCCAATGGGGGTGAACATCTGGCAGTGGCAAGCCCCTGAAGCTGAACTTTCCCAGAGTGGATCTCTGTCTCTCTGTGCAGCTGTGTATGGCCCTCCTGCCTGTGTTCTTGGCTAGAAAAGCTAGCCCAGCAAGACCTGTAAAAGGGGCCCAGGCTAGCAGAATAGTTTGACTCAGTGGTGTCCCTGCACACCAGGTGACATCCCAGGGGGTCCTATATATATATATATAATAAGCCTGCTATGAGGGACTTTATACTCTAGCATGAAATACTAAAAATATTTAGATAAATGTGACAGATTAGGCAGCTAGCAAATTAGTCGAAACAATAGTTAAGAATAAAATTGTCAGACACGTAGAAAAACATAAACTGTTGAGCAATAGTTAACATGGTTTCTGTAAAGGGAAATCGTGTCTTAATAATCTATTAGAGTTCTTTGAAGGGGTCAACAAACATGTGGACAAGGGGGATCCAGTGGACATAGTGTACTTAGATTTCCAGAAAGCCTTTGACAAGGTCCCTCACCAAAGGCTCTTACGTAAATTAAGCTGTCATGGGATAAGAGGGAAGGTCCTTTCATGGATTGAGAACTGGTTAAAAGACAGGGAACAAAGGGTAGGAATTAATGGTAAATTCTCAGAATGGAGAGGGGTAACTAGTGGTGTTCCCCAAGGGTCAGTCCTCGGACCAATCCTATTCAACTTATTCATAAATGATCTGGAGAAAGGGGTAAACAGTGAGGTGGCAAAGTTTGCAGATGATACTAAACTGCTCAAGATAGTTAAGACCAAAGCATACTGTCAAGAACTTCAAAAAGATCTCACAAAACTAAATGATTGGGCAACAAAATGGCAAATGAAATTTAATGTGGCTAAATGTAAAGTAATGCACATTGGAAAAAATAATCCCAACTATACATACAATATGATGGGGGCTAATTTAGCTACAACAAGTCAGGAAAAAGATCTTGGAGTCATCGTGGATAGTTCTCTGAAGATGTCCACGCAGTGTGCAGAGGCGGTCAAAAAAGCAAACAGGATGTTAGGAATCATTAAAAAGGGGATAGAGAATAAGACTGAGAATATATTATTGCCCTTATATAAATCGATGGTATGCCCACATCTCGAATACTGCGTACAGATGTGGTCCCCTCATCTCAAAAAAGATATACTGGCAGAGTTTGGAATGGGTCCCATATGAGGAGAGATTAAAGAGGCTAGGACTCTTCAGCTTGGAAAAGAGGAGACTAAGGGGGGATATGATAGAGGTATATAAAATCATGAGTGCTGTGGAGAAAGTGGATAAGGAAAAGTTACTTATTTATTGACATAATACAAGAACTAGGGGTCACCAAATGAAATTAATAGGCAGCAGGTTTAAAACAAATAAAAGGAAGTTCTTCTTCATGCAGTGCACAGTCAACTTGTGGAACTCCTTACATGAGGAGGTTGTGAAGGCTAGGACTATAACAGCGTTTAAAAGAGAACTGTATAAATTCATGGTGGTTAAGTCCATTAATGGCTATTAGCCAGGATGGGTAAGGAATGGTGTCCCTAGCCTCTATTTGTCAGAGGGTGGAGATGGATGGCAGGAGAGAGATCACTTGATCATTGCCTGTTAGGTTCACTCCCTCTGGGGCACCTGGTATTGGTCACTGTCGGTAGACAGGATACTGGGCTAAATGGACCTTTTGTCTGACCCGGTACGGCCGTTCTTATGTTCTTATGTAGCTCAATTAGACCACTCAGTAAAATAGGTTATACATTTCTGAAAGAGGAAAAATACCTGAAATCAACTGCTTAGAAATCATTGCAAACTTACCATAGTCATTGCGGGATTGCTCTGCAACAGATTAAATCAGTTCAAAATGTGCATTTTTGTCATGGGAAATTTGGTTAACATTAAAATTGGCTGATTGAATTGTTAACTTAATGAATGGCATGAATCAGCCTTTTTTAATAAGCCAGATATGACAGCGTATTTAATCTTTAATACTTGTGTTATGTTATACACATATAACCACTATTTCACTCTCTCACTATCTCTTGTACCATCAAGCAAAATTATCTATTCTTCACAGTGTAGGATCACTGTTTTCATAATATCTTCATCCAGGTTCACGCTGTATTTGAAATCTGGCTCCTATCATATCAAGCACTATGCAAAGGTTAGGTGAAATCCAACCTTCATAGTTATCCTCTTTCTGGGAATTAATGACATTACATTTGTTCCAATAGGAATATCCAAAATACTCTGAAAAAATGCTGCAACCTAATCCTTCCCTGTTCTAACTGTACTGACTTCACTGGAATTATAATAGGGATGAATTTCACCAGTGCAGTACAGTGGACTACACTGAGAGAGAGTTGCGCTTTTGTCAATAAATATAAAATACACACAGTTCCATCAGACGTACCATTTAACATTGGCCTGCTTAGAAGGCTACATAAATCAATATTAACTTACCTCTTTCCCTCTGCACTTGGTCTGCAATGGAAAGACAGAGTTGAATAAATACATATTTTTGCCTTCTTTTGTAAACAAGTGTTCTGTATGTGGACAACTTGTCATAGGTATTGGTTAGGTGCGATCCTGAAGAAGACTGAAACAAAGCCGATCACTGAGAGCTCATAACCCTGGTATTTCACATTGGCACACCATAAAATCCTGAGTCAAATTCCAGATCAAGGCTCATCTTTAAGGAAGTTTTTGATATGTACACAAGATGAGACATAATACACTTGTCAACCTTACAGCAAGATCTGTCTTGAGGGCTCCCAGATGAACCATGAAATGGCCAACCACATATGTTGAACTTGTGAAAGCAGCAGATGAGGCTCCCAGCTGCTGTAAAAAGACCAAGTAGCTGCCTCTGAAGCAGTCGAGAAGGCCTCAGATATCACTGGTTCCAGAGCAAATGTAGCTTTCCCAGCCAAAACACAGAGAAAGAAGGGAGGAGGAGAAAAAGTTGTGCAAAAATATTTTTGCAAAAAAAGGAAGAGTTAGATTAGGTAGGTAGCTTATGTTGATAGCTCTCTGTGTTACTGCCTGCTTCTGTGACACACTAAGCACCCTCAATTCACAAATCCATAAGTCTTATTCAGATGTAACTCAGGTAAAATTCTCAAAAGCGTAGATAGTTCTCGGAAAACATCCACTCAATGTGCATCAGCAGTCAAAAAAGCTAACAGAATGTTAGGAACTGTTAGGAAAGAGATAGATAATACGACTGAAAATAACATAATGACACTCTATATATCCATGGTATGCCCACACCTTGAATACTGTGTGCAGTTCTGGTCACCCCATCTAAAAAAATATGTTAAAATTGGTAAAAGTACATAGAAGGACAACAAAAATGATTAAGGGTATGAAACAGCTCCCATATGAGAAGAGATTTAAAAGACTAGGACTGTTCAGCCTGGAAAAGAGATGACAAAGGGGGAATATAACAGAGATCTATGAAATCATGAATGGTGTGGAGAAAGAGAAAAGGCAAATATTATTTACCCCTTTGCATAACACAAGAACTAGGGTTACCTGATAAAATTAATAGGCAGCAGGTGGTTTAAAACAAACACACAACACACACTCAACCCATGGAACTCATTTCTAGGGGACGACAGCCAAAAGTATAAATAAGTTTTAAAAAATTAGATAAGTTCATAGAGGATAGTGGGTATTGGCCAACATGGTCAGGGACGCAAGCCTGTGCTCTGGTTGTCCCTAAGCCTCTGACTACCAGAAGCTGGGACTGGACAACAAGTAATGCTGATAAATTGCCCTGTTCCATTCATTCTCTTTGGCACCAGCCACTATCAGAAGACAGAATAGTAGGTTAGATGGATCATTGGTCTGACCCAGTGTGGCCGTTCTTATGTTCTTAATGTTTAAGAAAAAGAGTATTGTGCCAATAAAGACTAAGTAAAACCTGTATTTGGTCCACATCATCCAATTGACTATTCATGTGGGTAAAATGAGCTTTCACCAAACGGAGCATTTTCAAAATCTGAGCCCTACAGTGAAAGGGTTTTTGGGTTTTGATTGTTTGTTTGTTTTTTAGTTCCTCTTGCAAAGTGGATTATTGAGTGACTAGTGTGGAGAATTGAAATGATAGGAAATACATTTTTTCAATTAACCAAATAGAAAATGAAAACAAGATCTGAGTTCAACTGCTTAGAAATGAGGCCAAACTCACCAATCACAATCTGGAACTGGCCTGTAAAAGATTAAAACTGATCAATGTACTTAGTTCATGTTAAAATTTGCTAATTGTATTTTAAACATCATGAACATCATAAATTAGCCACCTTCAGTGAGGTTCATGTGGGCAAATATTTGGATTCAATAGTTTTGCTATCAGTAAATTTGACCAGCATTGTGTTCTCTCTGCTGCTTTCAGTCAGCTTTTCCTTGTTTCTTTCAAGGTAAATTAACCTCATTCACTTGTAATATGACAGTTTTTCCATTGATCCCAAGGCCAAAAGAAACCATTCTAATCTGATCACCTATAGAACACAAGCCAGAGAACTGCCCCAAAATAATTCCCAGAGCAGAGTTTTTAGAAAAACATCCAATCTTGATTTAGAAATTGTCAGGGATGGAGACTCCATCACAACCTTTGGTAAATTGTTCCAATGGTTAATCAACCTCACTGTTAAAAATGTGCACCTTATGCAAATTAAACAAAAAAAAAAGTTAACTTACTTTTGCATTTTCCAAAAAAATGTTCGACAGTCACAGCAATAAACAGCAATAAACAGATTAAGAAACCTATTGAAAGATAGAACGTTACTATCACCACAATGTAGCCTCAAACATGGGAGGTATTTCTAGGTGTTACAGTTTTGGACCTAAACAATGATGGACTTTTTTCTCATTCTTTCAAGTACGGTTGTCTTTATACCTTGACAGAGAATGAGAGAGAATATATTTCATATGAAATAATAGAGGCCTGCCTTCAGTGTCTCAGGGAATTACAACAAAATCCAAAATACATGTACTTACTTTTCTGTTGCTAATTGCTCTATCAGACCACACTGTGAACATTTACATTAAGCTTATAAATGAGCTAAACAGCCAGTCCCAGAATGTTTTTTTCCCTTCACACAGAACTGCATTCCCAATCTTATGTGTGCTAATAACCTCCAATTCACTTCATAATGAACTGGCTCTCATCTATAATATTTATTGTTCTTCTAGTTTTGTGTGAGACCTGGGTCTCATGATGGAGAGTGTCTTTTCCAAATGTCTGTTGCCATGTAGATAGTCTTTAGGTTCGGAAGGATTAATTTTTATTGATAAATGTAAATAAACTTCAGTTTCACCATCCACAAACAAACTGAAGGAAAACATTTCTACCAATAATAAAAAAAAATGTAGAAATAGGCAAAGTAAGAAAAATGTTACTTGAGAATTTATTAGAGTCTGAATTAAGGATATCTTACTTTGTATATTTTGACATACAATGTTCACAATTTGTATTTTAATGGTTATAAAGTTTTATCTTTTTGAATTTCAATATCTACTGTCATTAAATAATTATAGTCTGACACCCCCTGTTGTCTGAACCCACCATAATTTTCCTTAACTGTAAAAATGTAAATTGGTAAACATCTAAAAACCCCTTAAAACCCATAATTTTGCATAACTATGAACATTTAAATGATAAACATAAAAAATGCTTAAAATAAACATTGATAATATACATCAATATTATAAAACAATAAAAATCGAATTCTACCAAGCCTATTTATCTTTAGTATTATGATGGGCTATCACTAAAGATGAGTGAATTGTGAAGAATATTTGACATGTATTTGTTCAAATTTAAAGACTAATTTGGATTTGGCCATGATCTCAACACCAAATACATTCATACAGGAAGAAAACAAAGAAGTTACACACTGCTGAGCTGGAGACGGGATCCAAATGAACCCAGGCATGTCCATCAAAACCTATAAGGAGACTGGCACTAAAGGAGGTAACCAGGCAGATAGAGGGTGTTATAGAAGATATTACCTCACGCACCTTGTCTTGTGAATAATCTAGTCACGTAACATAAACAATACCACCTGAGTTATTTAGTCAACATACCACTGAAGTTGAAGCTCAGATATAAAATATTCACAAATGCATTTGTGAACATTCTGGATTCCCAATTTTGTTATAAAATCAGCAGTTTTTGCCTGGGAAAAAAAAAGGGTTTGGGGTGTCTAATAAAACATCGAAAAAGTTAGAGGGAAGCAGACACTTGCCACACAAAAATTAATTTAGTCAAAACCCCAATTTTCTACCAAAAATAGATGGAAAATTTTTTGACCAGCCCTAGTACAATATGAGTGATTTGCAGCGTTTGACCAAAATATTCAAAGTTGGGACCTAAAGAGAGAGACCAAAATAAAAGCAGATATTCTTGAGTGCTGTGCACACGCTGCTCCCATAGACTTCAATGGAATATGCATGGGCTCAACAACTCGGAAAATGAGGTCACTTATCTGGGTACGTAAATATGGCTGAAATTCATCCCAAAAAGTTTAAGTGATTGGTCTTTATAAAGAGTTCTAGGTTTTGAGGGCATTGTGTGTGAGAGTGTATGTGTTTTTGATAGAAAGAAATACACTGGTGGTGGCAAGAGTGGTTGTAGCTGCTCTCTGATCCAACTGTATACATAGAATCATAGAATCATAGAATATCAGGGTTGGAAGGGACCTCAAGAGGTCATCTAGTCCAACCCCCTGCTCAAAGCAGGACCAATTCCCAACTAAATCATCCCAGCCACGGCTTTGTCAAGCCGGGCCTTAAAAACCTCCAAGGAAGGAGACTCCACCACCTCCCTAGGTAACGCATTCCAGTGCTTCACCACCCTCCTAGTGAAATAGTGTTTCCTAATATCCAACCTGGACCTCCCCCACTGCAACTTGAGACCATTGCTCCTTGTTCTGTCATCTGCCATCACTGAGAACAGCCGAGCTCCATCCTCTTTGGAACCCCCCTTCAGGTAGTTGAAGGCTGCTATCAAATCCCCCCTCATTCTTCTCTTCTGCAGACTAAACAATCCCAGTTCCCTCAGCCTCTCCTCATAAGTCATGTGCTCCAGACCCCTAATCATTTTTGTTGCCCTCCGCTGGACTCTTTCCAATTTTTCCACATCCTTCTTGTAGTGTGGGGCCCAAAACTGGACACAGTATTCCAGATGAGGCCTCACCAATGTCGAATAAAGGGGAACGATCACGTTCCTCGATCTGCTTGCAATGCCCCTACTTATACAGCCCAAAATGCCGTTAGCCTTCTTGGCAACAAGAGCACACTGTTGACTCATATCCAGCTTCTCATCCACTGTGACCCCTAGGTCCTTTTCTGCAGAACTGCTACCTAGCCATTCGGTCCCTAGTCTGTAGCAGTGCATGGGATTCTTCCGTCCTAAGTGCAGGACTCTGCACTTATCCTTGTTGAACCTCATCAGGTTTTTTTTGGCCCAATCCTCTAATTTGTCTAGGTCCCTCTGTATCCGATCCCTACCCTCTGGTGTATCTACCACGCCTCCTAGTTTAGTGTCATCTGCAAACTTGCTGAGAGTGCAGTCCACACCATCCTCCAGATCATTAATAAAGATATTAAACAAAACCGGCCCCAGGACCGACCCTTGGGGCACTCCGCTCGAAACTGGCTTCCAACTAGACATGGAGCCATTGATCACTACCCGTTGAGCCCGACGATCTAGCCAGCT
>NW_020693972.1:0-5191 GCF_002925995.2 Terrapene triunguis
AGGGAGTTGTAGCTGTCATGCAGCTGTTACAGGAGGCACTATAGACAGCTGCAGTCCACAGGGCCCTGGGCTGGAACCCGGAGTAGAGGGCGGGCCTGGGTTCCCCCCAAACCTCCCAATTGACCTGGACTGTGGGTTCTTCCAGAGGGGAAGTCTCTGGGCTGTTCCCCAACCCACATGGTGAATCTCTGAGGCAAGAAAATCCGCCAATAAGCGCAGGACCCACCAAGATAGAGGAGGAACTGTGTCACACTGGTGTCAAGAGTGGGATCTTGGGGCGCACAGCACGGCGGAAGAAGGAGGGTGATTAAAAAAAACCCACCACAACAACAAAAAACAAAAAAAAGGGGAGAGGGTTTATTTTTTTTCACCACAATGGATGACATAGTGCGGGCACTGATACAAGCTACGGCGGCCCAGCAGGAGGCTACCCGTGTCCAGGCAGCCGCCCAACAGGAGGCAGTGTGGCTGCAGCAAGAGACTAATCGCCTGCTGATGGACCAGGCTTCTCAAGACCGAGCTATGTTGCGGGAACTGGTAAACCAGGTAAAGTCCCTTACAGAGCTGAATCGTGGCCATGATGGGACGCGGCTCATACGGGCCAGCCATTGGCTGCAGAAAATGACACGGGAGGATGATGTAGAGGCATACCTTCTGGCCTTTGAGAGGACAGCCCTACGGGAGGCCTGGTCTCAAGATCAGTGGTCTGGCATCCTTGCCCCATTCCTGTGTGGGGAGGCCCAGAAGGCCTACTATGATCTGCCTGAAGAGGCTGCGGTAGACTACCCCAGCTGAAAGCAGAGATCCTGGCCAGATCTGGGGTAACGACAGCAGTGCGGGCCCAGCAGTATCACGGTTGGAGGTACCAGGAAGACAAAACCCCGCGGTCCCAATTGTATGACCTCATCCATCTCGCACGAAAGTGGTTGCAAACAGAGTCCCGGAGTGCGGAAGAGATACTAGCGGTTCTGGTCATCGATCGATACATGAGGGGACTACCACCAGACCTTCGTGCCTGGGTAAGCCAGAACGAACCCTCCACTTATGACGAGGTTGTCGCCCTGGTAGAGAGGCGAAGGACAGCGAGGGAGCTGACCCGACTAGTTAAGGAAGAGGCACCCCAGGTTAAACTAGCAGCAGCAAGCCCTAAAGTTCAGGTGACTGGGCCACCAGGAGGGCCCAGGTGGAAAAAGAGAGAGGCTGAAGGCCCATCAGAGGCCACAAAGAGTCGGAGCACTGAGGGAGAAGAGGATCGTGATGTTAGACTGCCCAAACCAAGAGACCGGGGAACGCCTAGGGCTCCATACAGATGTTATGCCTGCGGGGAGTGGGGACACATAGCTGCACAGTGTCCCAATGCTGAGGAGCCTATGCAATGTAACCTGGGGAACTGGGCAGATCCATGCTCCCTAATCCACCTTGTGGGGGTCTCACTAACCCTACATATGTATACCAGACCACTGAAACTAAATGGGGTAGGGACCACGGCACTGGTTGATTCGGGGAGTGCTATCACGCTTATCTCCGGGAAGCTCGTGAAGCGTAGTCAGCTGCTACAGGCTAAACGTACGGGGATAACATGTGTCCATGGGACAGTTAGTTACTACCCCACCATCCCAGTAAAAATCGAGATCCAAGGGAACACTACTGAGGTAGCAGCAGGTGTAGTCCCTAAACTCCCATACCCGGTGCTCATAGGGAGGGACTTCCCAGGGTTTGGAAACTTACTTCCATTAGGGGGATTGGAGAAAGATGGGGACCCTAAAATTGGTGAGGCATCCACAGCAGACTGTCAACCCCCACTCTTCTCTGAAATATCCCCAGATTTGTTCTCCACTCCCAGACAGGGTAGAAAGACAAAAAGGGAAAGAAGGGCAGCTAAGGCCTTGGGAACCCGAACACTGACCCAAAGCCAGAGGGTCGCTCTTGTAGGTAGGCGGACCCGCGTAGCTGAAAAGGAGGCCACACAGGAGGGAGAAGCACCTGAGTCTGACCCCCACCCTAATGCTTCTGAACCAGTAGAGGCAACAGAGACTGGGCCCCTAGATCTTGGGCAGATTAGCCCCGGGAGAGGAAATTTTGGACGGGACCAGGCAGAAGACCCAAGGTATGACAACATTAGGAAGGAGGTGACTGAAATAGATGGGGTACCCGTGGAAGGGAAAACCCAGGGACCAGGACCCTACTTCATAATGAAGAAGGATCTCTTATACCGGGTTGCACCAGTACAAGGGCAAAAGGTACAGCAGATCCTAGTACCTCAAAAACACCAGAACACTGTATTAAGTCTTGCTCATAGTCATCTTTTTTGGGGGCATTTGGGGGTAGAGAAGACCCTGGCACGAGTCCTACGACGGTTCTTCTGGCCCGGAGTATATGAAGAAGTGTGGAGGTACTGTGCCTCCTGCCCAGAGTGTCAGCTGCACAGTCCCCGTCCCCACTTGAGGGCACCTTTAGTACCCCTTCCCATCATAGAGGTCCCCTTCGAGCGAATAGCCATGGACCTAGTGGGACCCCTGGAGAAGACGGCTAGGGGCCATCAATATATACTTGTTGTTTTGGACTATGCTACTCGCTACCCAGAAGCCGTCCCCCTGCAGAACACGGCCTCTAAAACTATAGCCAAAGAGCTGGTGGGGATCTTTGCCCGAATGGGGCTACCGAAGGAGATATTAACCGACCAAGGAACCCCATTTATGTCGAAGCTAATGAAGGACCTCTGTACGCTGCTCCATATACATACCCTGAGAACTTCGGTCTACCATCCGCAGACTGATGGGTTGGTAGAAAGGTTTAACCGAACCCTCAAGGCTATGATAAGGAAGGTGGTAAGTCGGGACGGGAAGGATTGGGACACCCTACTACCCTACCTTATGTTCGCTATCCGGGAGGTACCACAGGCCTCAACTGGGTTTTCCCCCTTCGAGTTATTATACGGGCGTCACCCCCGTGGCATACTAGATATCGCCAAAGAGATCTGGGAAGAGGAACCCAATGAGGGGAGAAATATAATAGATCATGTAATGCAGATGCGAGACTGGATAGCCAGGGTTACCCCTATTGTACGGGAACATTTGGAGAAGGCACAGGAGGCCCAGCGAACCCATTACAATCACCAGGCAAAAGTGTGACAGTTCCAAGCAGGGGATCGGGTTATGGTGTTGGTACCCACGGCAGAAAGCAAGCTTCTGGCCCAATGGCAGGGGCCCTATGAGGTGGTTGAACCCATGGGGGAAGTAACCTACAAGGTGCGGCAGCCAGGACGCAGAAAACAAGAACAGATTTATCACGTTAACCTTCTGAAACCCTGGCATGCACAATGGTCCAAAAAGACCTAACCCAGGAAAACAAGCCTTCCAAACAGGTGAGAGTGTCTCCCGATTTAACACCAGACCAGAAGAATGAGGTGTCTGAGATGATCTTCCGGAACCAAGATGTGTTCTCAACAAAACCGGGTCAAACAACCGAGACATATCACCACATCGTCACGAACCCTGGGGCCAGAGTAACAATGAGGCCCTATTGGGTGCCAGCGGCAAAAAGGGAGGAAATAAAAGCAGAAGTAAAAAAAATGCTGGAGTTGGGGATCATCGAAGAATCCCATAGTCAGTGGTCCAGCCCAATCGTGCTGGTGCCCAAACCTGATGGCACCACAAGATTTTGCAATGACTTCCGGCGACTAAACGAAGTATCCCAGTTTGACGCGTACCCCATACCTTGCATAGATGAGCTAGTGGACCGTCTGGGTAATGCCCGGTACTTGACTACCCTAGACTTGACAAAGGGGTACTGGCAGATTCCCCTTGCAGAAGATGCA
Source organism: Terrapene triunguis (assembly GCF_002925995.2). Taxonomy (NCBI): domain Eukaryota; kingdom Metazoa; phylum Chordata; order Testudines; family Emydidae; genus Terrapene; species Terrapene triunguis. The sequence continues at coordinate 3,818 of NW_020693972.1, forward strand.
AAGGAAAAGACTGCGTTCTCTACACCAGAGGGTCTTTTTCAATATACTGTCCTCCCTTTTGGACTACATGGGGCCCCAGCTACCGTCCAGCGCCTCACGGACAAGCTATTACGCCCGCATAACAGTTATGCTGCTGCCTACTTGGACGATGTGGTCATTCATACCCCAGACTGGGAAACCCACCTGGAGAAGGTGGAGGCAGTCCTTGATACCTTCAGGCGAGCTGGCCTTACAGCAAACCCTGCCAAGTGCGCTGTAGGGTTTACAGAGGCCAAATATCTTGGCTACATTGTGGGAAAAGGTTTGGTAAAACCCCAAGTGAACAAGTTAGAGGCCATCCAAAATTGGCCCCGACCAAGTCGCAAGAAACAAGTCCGGGCGTTCCTAGGTGTGGTGGGGTATTACCGATGATTTATCCCCCACTTTGCCACAAGGGCAAGCCCCCTGACAGACCTAGTGAAAGCCCGTGGACCTGATCTGGTGAGATGGTCTGATGCAGCAGAGGAAGCATTCACAGACCTACGGACTGCCCTCTGCAGTAACCCTGTACTGACAGCCCCTGATTTCACCAAGGAGTTTATCCTGCAGACGGATGCATCAGAAGTAGGGTTGGGGGCCGTTCTATCACAGATGGTCGGGGAGGAGGAACACCCAATTCTATACCTCAGTCGGAAACTCCTTCCAAGGGAACAAAAATATGCAGTGGTGGAGAGAGAATGCCTCGCTGTAAAATGGGCCATGGAAACAATGGGCTACTACCTGCTCGGGCGCAGATTTGTCCTCGTGACTGACCATGCCCCTCTTCAATGGATGCAGGGGAACAAGGAGAAGAACACAAGGGTGACCAGATGGTTCTTATCCCTCCAACCTTTCCAGTTCCGTGTGCAACACAGAGCAGGGAGCCGTCATGGCAACGCCGATGGCTTGTCACGTGTGCACTGTCTGGCGTCCCAAGCTGCCCAACCCCTTGGCGTTGAGCAGGGGGGAGGGATATGTGACAGACCCAGAGCAGTGGGGTACAGGAGTCTGGTAGAGGGCAAATATACTGGTCACTGGATGAGTAGTTTTCTGTTCCCTGAGTGACCAGAGCAGGGGCTGCACTAGAGTAATCAGGAACCTGCTAGAACCAGTTAAGGCAGGCAGGCTAATTAGGACACCTGGAGCCAATTAAGAAGAAGCTGCTAGAATCAATTAAGACAGGCTAATCAGGGCACCTGGGTTTTAAAAAGGAGCTCATTTCAGTTTGTGGTGCGAGTGTGAGGAGCTGGGAGCAAGAGGCGCAAGGAGCTGAGAGGGTGTGCTGCTGGAGGACTGAGGAGCACAAGCGTTATCAGACACCAGGAGGAAGGTCCTGTGGTGAGAATAAGGAAGGTG
>NW_020693973.1:0-8649 GCF_002925995.2 Terrapene triunguis
GGGTGAGATATACACAGGACACTGCCTCACCTGGACACCAGGGGTCACTGCCACAATTGTGGGGGTGGATCACACAGGTAATTGCCCTCAGTGGCCACCAGGGGTCGCTGCAGAAATGGTGGGGTGTGGGTGGGGGTAATATATACAGGGCATTGCCCCATCTGGCCACCAGGGGTCACTGCTCCAACAGGGAGGCACCTCCAGGGCACTTGCTTGCCTGGCCACCAGGGTCACTGTCACAGTGGTTGTGGTTCTTAGCATATGCGCAACCTGCCTCAGGTGGCACATGACCAGGATTCACCACTGAATTTGGTCCGGTGGTTGGATCATTAGATTCCCCGGCCTGGGCTGGGCACTCAAGGGGCGTGTGACATGCCCGCTGATCCATGTCCTGCAGTGGGGGTGGTGGGGATGCACATAGGACACTGCCACACCTGGACACCACATGGAGATACACAAAGGGCACTATCCCACTTGGCCAGCAAGGGTCACTGTCCCAATGGGAGAGATATTCACCATGTACTGCCCAACCTGGTCACAAGGAGCACTTCATTTCACTGCGTGTGGTGGAGCGTGTCCATGTGTTATTCTGCACTTTAAGAAACAAGCCCAATGCCGCTGGTTGTCACAGATTAATTTTATTTACATTTGTGATGAAGAAGTTACAATCTCCACCTTGCCATGCACCTGCCCTAAGCCGGCACAGTGTCCCTGAGGAGAGCAGCTGCCCCAGAACATAGAGACCCAAAGGGGAAGGAGCTTTAATGGGCAGCAATGAGAATCTGCTTAGAGTCCCTGGTGAGGGGCACATGGAGCATTCATACAAAACTTTATGCAAACTCCCCACTTCATCACACATATGAGTTGTAAACAGAGTCCATGGAGGACAAGTGGGGGGGGAAAGAACACACAGAAAATCGGCATTTCAGCAAACACAGGTGAAAAGAAACAGCACAAAGTCTCCTTCTCCCACCCCATTTCCTGCCTCCTTGCTCTCGGCAAGAAAGAACTGGAACTAGGGCTCACGCTCAGCAGGGCCGGTGGAACCACTAGGCGAACTAGGCGACCACCTAGGGTGCCAAGATTTGGGGGCGCTAAAAAGCAGTGCCTAAAAAAATTTTTTTACACTACAGCGGAGTCACATCTTACGCAGGGATTAGGTTCTAAAGTGAGCGCGAAAGAGGAAAATCGCGTATAGTGAAAATTTCCATAAAGTACAGTACACACAGTATACACTAGAACAGGGGTCCTCAACCTACAGCACGCGTGCCAAAGGTGGCACGTGAGCCGATTTTTTTTTTAATTGCAGACTGTGGGTCCCAGCTGCCGCTGAGCCCACTGCCGGCCTGGGGTTCCATTCTCTCAGCCGGCAGTGGGCTGAGCGGGGCCGGCAGAAGGCCGGCGACCGGGACCCTGGCTGGCAGGCGCTGGGGGCCGGAACCCCAGACCAGCAGCGGGCTCAGCGGCAGCTGGGACCCGCAGTCTGCCATTACAAAAGAAATCGGCTCACGTGCCACCTTCTGTCTGCTGGCTCCTGCCAGCCAGAGTCCTGGCCGCCGGCCCCACTCAGCCACCTGCTGGCCTGCGTGAACGGTCTGGGGTTCATGTATTACGTGTCCAGCATGCGCATCTGCGTCTCAGACCGCTGCAGGTATGGCTGGCTTCGGTCTATGTGCCAGGCAGGCACGACTTGGACTAGGTGGTCACAGAGCCATCACACATCCTGGCATCCTTGATGTGGAAGACGGAACCCCGATCGGTGTTGGAGGGGATCCCGTTCCCAGGCCTGTGTCCCTCAGTGACCTTGGTCTCCGATGTGTCGGATCTGGGATGGGGAGCCCACCTCGACGGCATCAGCACACAAGGAGTCTGGTTGCAGGAAGATCTTTCCCTGTATATAAACATCAGGGAGCTGAAGCACAGAGATCTGCAGAAACAGAGAAGCAGTTTTAAGTCTCATTACCAGCTACCACAGGACGTCATCCCTGCTAAGTCATTAGGAATCGGTTCTAAACTGAGCCCACAGAGTCAATGAACGTTTTGCCTCAGAAGTGGACTTTGGTTACAAATGCGCACAAAGCTAGGGTGCCTTAGATTAGGGAGAATTGTTCCGCTGACCTTCAGGAAGTGCATAAGGCTCATCTAGTCAATGAGCGAGAGGAAGGCAGCAATTAGCAGCATTTTGCAGAAAGCAGCAGACAGTGAGCAGCGTATGTTTTAATCTTCACACATACACCCAGAGTATTATTTATTTAGAGGCCACAATGTGCTAGGTGCTTCCCAGACATACAAGCAGACATTGCCCAGCTCCAAAAAGCTGCTTGGGAAGCCCATTTTATAAATCAAGAGATAAAGAGATTCCTCCCTACCCTGTAATTTTCACTCCATGAATCTGAAGAAGTGGGTTTTTTACCCACGAAAGCTTACGCCCAAATAAATCTGTTAGTCTTTAAGGTTCCACCGGACTCCTTGTTTTTGTGGATACAGACTAACACGGCTACCCCCTGATAATTTCCTCCCTACCCTGTGCATTTTATGGCTGGCCTACTGGCCTGGCAGCCAGAGGAATAGGTGCATGGCTGACAAACTATCCCATTACCCCCAAATCACTGCAGCATCAGCAGAATGACTGTTGTTGTCTGTTGCCTCTCTTCCAAATATCACTGATAAAGGATCCCACTGTGACATGATCCCCAGGGTACAGCCTGGAGCTGGGATACTCTCCAGCCTGATCTGTCTCTCACAACGCTTTGCTAGTGACAAGCAGCAAACCCCTCCTTGCCCCACTCAGCCACCAGTATATGGAGTTCCACACCCAGTTAGATTGCATGAATCCTCAGAGAGACACTTATGAATCACAGAAAGGCACCAGCCAACTCCCCCCCTCTCCCCAGCCTTGCACTCCAGAGCTGTACCGTCTAGACCTGGTCAGAAGCCTGACCAATGTAGGTTTACTACCCAGTCCGCTCCTTCCTCAATGTGGAGAGGACATGCATATGCCTGTGTAACTCAGCTGAGAACTCCTAAGCATTTCAAGCAAAATACACTGTTTTAGGTAAAATAGAAAACAGAACTACAGAAAGATAGATTTTAAGTAATTATAAGTGGTAGGCATAAAAAGTTAGAGATGGTTACCAAAGAAAATAAAAGGTAAGTGCACAATCTAAATCTTAAACCTTATAACACTAGGCAATATTTAGATCAAGTAGTTTTCTCACCCAACTGGATGTTACAGTTCTTAATACACAAGCTTCACTGGGGATCAATCTCCTTCAGTTCAAGTCTTCTGCCGTTCCAGCATTTTCATTGCTTCCAGCGTAAGTGGGGGAGGGAGAAAGGCCAAGACATGATGCTATTGCCCTTGTTTTATACCCTTGGCCCACGGGCCTCACAGACACTAGCCCAGGCATGTCCTGATGGGCTTTGCTGAGTCCTAGTGATCAAGCAGTCCCCAAATCACAGTGATCGAGCAGTTTCCGTTGTGTAGTTGCATCACACAGTTGATTAATGGGCGGTCAACACCCACCTGGCCGCAGAGACTCTTCAGCTTGTAACATATTTTGGTAACAACCATACAGAAAAATCTTATCATCTTATAACTTATACACACTAATGATATACAGATTTGGACAGAACAATGGGTATCAGCAGATCATGACTTTTTATATGAGACCTTATATGGCATGCTTTGTATGAAACCTATCATAATTACCTGACATTGGTGAATATGGGGGTTCCAGGGTGTTGCTTTGGGCTACAGAGTGCCACACCCATCCAAGTGCTCTTTACCATACAGTATTCAAAGTATAACACCATCCTTTCTAGAAGAAGAGGAAAGTACCTCTGAAATGCAGCCACTTCCGGGGTGGAAGACAACAGCCAACACACTCATTCACCTAAAAGTGAAAGGTGGGGACATTTTATCTGGGGCACTCGGGAAACCCCCTATTTTTATGAGAAAGGTCAGGGTTTTGTTTGTTTTTGTTTTGATTCTTTTTTGTTTGTTTGTTTGTTTGCATCTCCTACAGAGCAGCTGCACCAAGATGTTATCACTACTCATGCTCTCCCAGAAGACTGACATGACTCCTTTCAAAGAGTACTTTAGTAGCATCATGAGAGGCCACAATATTCTCTCAGTGGGCCTGAAATGAAAACTTCCTACACAGAAATATGGGAGACACTGTTTTCTGGGGTTTTAACTAGCAGGGCATGGTTTGAATTGGAGAGGGAGAATGGAAGGACATACGAATATAACAGACGAAAGATTCTTTTGCAAAAGTAAGGACTAGCTTCTTGTTGGAGTTGAATGTTGACATTGTCTAGTAAGACCTCAACAGGCAGGTCTAGTTAAATGGCCTTCATACCAGGGTACAACTCGTGCAACATGACTTTGCCAGGAGCTTTTACTCCACCTCTGAATGCTTCTTCTGTGGCACACCAAAATCCTATGCTAAGTGGCCACAAGTCTGGGGAAAGCAATAGTTATAGAATCATAGAAGATTAGGATTGGAAGAGACCTCAGGAGGTCATCTAGTCCAACCCCCTGCTCAAAGCAGGACCAACCTCAACTAAATCATCCCAGCCAAGGCTTTGTCAAGCCGGGCCTTAAAAACCTCTAAGGATGGAGATTCCACCACCTCCCTAGGTAGCCCATTCCAGTGCTTCACCACCCTCTTAGTGAAAGAGTGTTTCCTAATATCCAACCTTCTTGGCAACAAGGGCACACTGCTGACTCATATCCAGCTTCTCGTCCACTGTAATCCCCAGGTCCTTTTCTGCAGAACTGCTGCTTAGCCAGTTGGTCCCCAGCCTGTAGCGATGCATGGGATTCTTCCGTCCTAAGTGCAGGACTCTGCACTTGTCCTTGTTGAACCTCATCAGATTTCTTTTGGCCCAATCCTCCAATTTGTCTAGGTCACTCCGGCATATCCACCTCTCCCTCCCTGCTTAGTGTCATCTGCGAACTTGCTGAGGGTGCAATCAATCCGATCATCCAGATCATGAATGAAGATGTTGAACAAGACCAGCCCCAGGACCGACCCCTGTGGCACTCTGCTTGATACCAGCTGCCAACTAGACATCGAGCCGTTGATCACTACCTGTTGAGCCCAACAATCTAGCCAGCTTTCTTTCCACCTTATAGTCCATTCATCCAATCCACATTTTTTTAATTTGCTGGCAAGAATACTGTGGGAAATCGTATCAAAAGCTTTGCTAAAGTCAAGATATATCACGTTCACCACTTTCCCCATATCCACAGAGCCAGTTATCTCATCATAGAAGGCAATCAGGTTGGTCAGGCATGACTTTCCCTTGGTGAATCCATGTTGACTGTTCCTGATCACCTTCCTCTCCTCCAAGTGCTTCAAAATGGATTTCTTGAGGACCTGTTCCATGATTTTTCCAGGGATTGAGGTGAGACTGATCAGTCTGTAGTTTCCCACATTCTCCTTCTTCCCTTTTTTAAAGATGGGCACTATATTTGCCTTTTTCCAATAGAATTGCTCCATCTTGTACACCTTTGCGGACTCATGATAGAGCCTGGAATTAGATAATATATTTAGAAAAGTGCCTGACATCATCAGAGTGAATTTTCAAAAACATGTTTATTCTCTGCAATCTAAGATTCATACATTTAAACCAAGGATCAGTTTCCCTTCTCCTTAAGGTCTCTTACTAGCTCATTTTAAAGATACATACAAGTTTTGCGACAATTATTTAATTCTCCCCACTGAATTGAGGCACTAAAACAAACAATCAATCAAACCAACAAACCCCCCAAAACAGACCATTCATTAAAATCCTACACTGATAGACTGTTAAGGTAGCACAACACACTGGGACTGGATGACAGGGGATGGATCACTTGATAATTGTCCTGTTCTGTTTATTCCCTCTGAGGTATCTGGCACCAGTCACTGTTGGAAGACAGGACACTGGGCTAGATGAACCATTGGTCTGACCCCGTATGGCCGTTCTTATGTTCTTATCACAGTAATATCACTCCCCGCTCATCTGGCATGCAGGACTCAATCACTCGGTTAGATGTTGACCAGTCCTTAATGTGTGTGTTTGGGGGCAGGTCAGTGTGAGCGTGTGTGTGAATGTGTGAGCATATGAGTACGGGTGCGTCTATTGCCGAGAGAAGCAGCGTCTGGCTTTAATTCTGAGCTCCATAAGATCCGAGGTCTCGTGTCTCATGCTAGTGTACGGAGTGCTGGCCGCAGGTTACTCTGGATCTGGGGGAGCCAGCCTGATCTTGTCTCTGGGACCCCACACTGCAAAGAAAAGAAAGATCTTCTTTGTGGTGAAGGAGGCCATGAAATTAAAGATAGGACCCTCATTCTCAGCATTGTAAAATGCCACCAGTGCTACCCTAACTCTGGGGTGGCTTACACATATGAACCCGAACCCTAACTCCAAGTGGCCTACCCATAGGTACCCTAACCCTAGGGCAGGGAGCCCTACCCACAAGAAACCTAACTATAGGATGGGGAGTCCTACCCATATAAACCCTAACCCTGGGGTGGAGAGCCCTTTCAACAGGAACCCTAATTCTAGGCGGGGAGCACAACCCATACCAACCCTAATCATACGGAGGGGAGCTCAACCCATAGGAACTCTAACCCTAACTCCAAGTAGCCTACTCATAGGAACCGTAATCCTAACTCCAAGTGACCTATCCATAGATACCTTAACCCTAAACTGGGGAACCATACCCATAGGAACCCTAACCCAAGGACTGGGATCCCTACAGAAAAGAACCCTAAAACTAGGGTGGGGAGCCATACCCCATTGGGGGTATGGCTCCCTGACCTAGGGTTAGGGTTCCTATGGATAGGCCACTTGGAGTTTGGGTTAGGGTTCCTATGGGTATGGCTTCCCACACTAGGATTAGGGTTCCTGTTTGTAGGGGTCCCCACTATAGTGTTAGGGTTCCTACGGTTTGGGCTCTCCAGGCTAGGGTTAGGGTTTCTCTGGCTAAGGCTCCCCTCCCTAATGTTAGGGTTCTTGTGTTTCGGACTCTCTGACCTAGGGTTAGGGTTCCTATGGCTAGGGCTCCCTGCCCCAGTTTTAGTATTCCTATGGGTATGGCTCCCTGACCTAGCATTAGGGTTCCTGTAGGTAGGCCACTTGGAATTATGATTAGGGTTGCTAAGGGTAAGGCACCCCACCCTGTTATGCTTATAAGAAGCACATGGGATCTGTTTCAGGGGAAAAGGCAATACGCCGCATTTATTAAAGATACAACAATTAGCATATGTATTTAGTCACCACACACACACACACACATACACATGAACCCCCCCCCCCCCCCCCCCCGCCAGGTGATGCTATAGTTACCAGTCCAGAGTCTGGATCAATCTAGTGGCCAGCTAGGTTGGTCATGGGTAGGTAGGAGCCAGGTTCTGTTGGTCACAACATGATGCCCCAGGGAAGTCTTGGCAGGACAAACCCAAAGTTTCATGGCAAGACACCCTGTTTATACAGTGATTTTCCTTCATTGGGACCAATGAGTTTTGCACCGTCATGCTGTAATCCAGGGGTCTCAAACACGCGGCCCGTGGGCCGGGTATTTTCTGCGTCCCGCAAGGTCATCGTGGCCCCTCCCACCCTCCCCCAATGTTTACCTAGAGCGTCTCCGGCCTGACGCGCACCGGGGGAAGGGCAGGCTCCCTGCCTGCCTGCCCTGCCCCCGCGCCACCCCGGGAAGTGGAAAGAACTGGGGAAGGGGGGGCACAGGGGTCTGTGTGTTGCTCTTGCTTCAGGCAGCGACCCCTGCAGCTCCCATTGGCCGCAGTTCCCCGTTCTCGGCCAATGGGGCTGCTGGGGACAGTGCCTGAAGCAACAGCAACACACAGACCCTTGTGCCCCGCCTCCCCCAGGTTCCGGCCGCTTCCGGAGCGGCGCGGTGCGGCAGGGAGCCTGCCCTGCCCCCGGTACACACTGGGCTAGAGCCCGCCCCCTGAATCCCTTTTGCACCCCAACCCCCTGCCCTGAACTCCAGCCACACCGTGCACCCCTCCTGCACCCCGCCCCCCTGCCCTGAGCCCCTGCTGCACCCCGACCCCCTGCCCTGAGCCCCCTGCCACACCCTGCAACCCGCCCCCCTGCCCTGAGCCCCCTGCCGCACCCCTCCTGCATCCCAACCCCCTGCCCTGAGCCCCTTGCCGCACCCTGCACCCCTCTTGCAGCCCAACCCCCTGCCCTAAGCCCCCTGCCGCACCCTGCACCCCTGCTGAACTGAAGATGGCAAACCCAATTGCCCGGGCATTGACAACTAGCAACAAATGACCCAGAGGGAGATGCTGTCCTGGAGTCATTCAGCCCGGGACCGGGACTTGAACTCTGCATTTCGGGACTGTCCCGCCCAATTTGGGACAGGCCGTCACCCTGGTTAATTAGTCAATGCTCTGAATGTCACTGCAAATGCTTGGTGAGGTGCCTTAATCCCTGAAGTGTACACAAGTCTCCATCAGGAGTCTATGTCAGCTGGATTCGCTGAACACTGCTCCTGGTGTGAAGCAGGAGTGCTGAAGGCCCAGAGGTCCAGTCATAGGAGGCAGTGAAGCCATGTGTCTTACCCTGCAGGAAGAGTGAGACCTCTAGGGGGTCTGGCACATCAAAGGGCTTCCTGAGAGACTGTTC